>NW_025197984.1:0-5376 GCF_004010195.1 Chiloscyllium plagiosum
AGTGTTTGTGTTCGTTGTTTCGTCCTTGGTTCCTATAGTTGTGCTTTGCCATGCCCTCTATTGGATACATCTAGAAATACCATCCGGATAGTCTGGTCAGTCTGTAATTCTCTCGGTTTCCCTGTTGGGTAACTATCATTCCCCCTATTGGAGGCACCAGGAACTGCTGTCTAGCAATCTGAGGACTGTATATTCAGTCCGTACTAACCTTTTTGCATTGTCTCATGTCCATGGTGCAGGGATGTTATTAGTGGTTTGAGTTATAGTGGGTCGGGAATGTTCGGTTTGCCTGTCTGTCAGGGAGTTCTTGGGAATCTGTGAAATATCCATATTGTCACTGAGTAGTGAGTGATTTACAGTCTGTCAGACAATCTCCTATTTGGCCATTTAAGATCATCAGAACATAAAGCATAGAATGTTACAGTGCAGTGTAGGCCCTTCGGCCCTCGATGTTACATCAACCTGTGAAAATAATCTGATGCCCGTCTATCCTACATTATTCCATCATTATCCATTTATATGTCCAATGCTCATCTAAATGCTCTTAACGTCGGCAAGTCTACTACTGTTGCAGGCAGACTGTTCAACGCCCCTACTACTCTGAGTAAAGAAACTACCCCTGATCTCTGTCCTAAATCTATCAGCCCTCAATTTAAAGTTGTGTCCCCTCGTGTTTGCCTTCACCATCCAAGGAAAAAGGCTCTCACTGTCCACCCTATCTAACCCTTTGATTATCTTATATGTCTCAATTAAGTCACCTCTTTAAACTTCTCTCCAACCAAAACAGCCTTTCCTCGTAAGACCAACCATCCATACCAGGAGAAAGTGAGTCTGCAGATGCTGGAGATAAAGTTGAAACTTTATTGCTGGAACAGCACAGCAGGTCAGGCAGCATCTAGGGAACAGGAGATTCGACGTTTCGGGCACAGGCCCTTCTTCAGGAATGAGCAGAGAGTGTTCAGCAGGAGAAGATAAAAGGTAGGGAGGAGGGACTTGGAGGAGGGGCGTTGGAAATGTGATAGGTGGAAAGAGGTCAAGGTGAGGGTGATAGGTCGGAGTAGGGTGGAGGCGGAGAGGTCAAGAAGAAGACTGCAGGTCAAGAAGAAGACTGCTAAATGTGATAGGTGGAAAGAGGTCAAGGTGAGGGTGATAGGTCGGAGTAGGGTGGAGGCGGAGAGGTCAAGAAGAAGACTGCAGGTTCCAACTCCCCTCCTCCAAGTCCCTCCTCCCTACCTTTTATCTTCTCCTGCTGAACACTCTCTGCTCATTCCTGAAGAAGGGCCTGTGCCCGAAACGTCGAATCTCCTGTTCCCTGGATGCTGCCTGACCTGCTGTGCTGTTCCAGCAATAAAGTTTCAACCATCCATACCAGGCAACAGCCCAGGAAATCACCTCTGAACCCTTTCCAAAGCTTCCACATCCTTCCTATAATGCGGTGACCAGAACTGTACACAATACTCCAGATGCGGCCTTACCGGTGTCTTGTAAAGCTGAAGGATGACCTTATGGCTCCGAAACCCAATCCCCTACCAATAAACACCAACACACCATATGCCTTCTTGACAGCCTTACCAAGCTGGTGGCAACTTTCAGAGATTTATGCACCTGGACATAGAGATCCCTGTTACACTGCCAAGAATTTTACCATTAGCCCAGTACTCTGCATTCCTGTTACTACTTCCAAAGTGAACTACCTCACACTTTTCTGCATTAAGCTCCATTTGCCACTTCTCAGCCCAGCTCTGCATCTTATCTATGTCCCTCCTGTTACCCACAACATCCTTTGGCTCTATCCTCAACTCTGCCTACCTTAGTGTCATTTGCAAATTTACTAACCCGTCCTTCTACGCCCACCTCCAGATGGTTTATAAAAATGACAAACATCAGTGGTCCCAAAACAGGTTCTTGCAGCACACCTTTGGTAACTGTGCTCCAGGATGAACATTTCCCATCAGCCACCACCCTCTGTTTTCTTTCAACTCGCCAATTTCTGATCCAAACCACTAAATCACTTTCAATCCCAAAACTCAGCATTTTGTGCAATAGCCTACCGTGTGGAACCTAATCAAACTCCTTTATTGAAATCCATTTTCACCACATAAACCGCTTTACCCTCATCCACCTGCTTTGTCACCTTCTCAAAGAACTGAATAAGGTTAGTGAGGCATGACCTACCCTTCACAAAATTAGGCTGTGAGACAGCTCTCCCAATTTCAGTACTAGCCCCCAGATGTTGGTAAGGAAGACTTTGTATGGTCAATAGGGCAGTTTGTATTTTTGCCATTATCTCTGGTTCCAAGGTTGATGCCAGGTGGTCTGTCTGGTTTCACTTCTTCGTTGTGACTTTCTAGCAATTGATACAACTGAGTGGCTTGCTGGGACATTTCAGAGGGCAGGTGAGAGTCAACCACATTGCTGTGGGTCCGGAGTCACGTGTAGGCCAGACCAGGTAAGGATGGCAGATTTCCTTCTCTCGTGAACCAGGTAGATCTTTCTGACAATTGACAATGGTTTCATGGTCATCATTTGACAAAATTGAATTCAAATTCCACCATTTGCCATGGTGGGATTCGAACCCAGGTCTCCAGAACATTATTCTAGGTTTCCAGATTAATAGTCAAGCAATAATACCTCTAGGTCATCACCTCCCTCATAATTTCTAATGTTTTGTAACCTACTCTCTGTTTCTAAGTGAGAAACAAATTGAAAACTGGAGGACCTGAGATCAGTTTGTTTATCTATTTCTGCTAATATCTCAGGGGCAACACTGATTAAACAAACCTGCTCTGTGTCTCCAAAGACATTGCTTGAAGAAGGAAGCAACTGTGTAACCTGAGAGATTCGCAGGCTGTGGTGCTTTCTCCAAAAAAATCCATTGCCTGTGTAGTGGCACGGGGAGGCCACCAGAGGGGGGCATTGTATCATTTTAAACACAAGAGGTTACAGAGGAGAGAGAGAGAGAGAGACTCTGACTCTCATTTTTTAATCCATTCACTCAAACTTCTCTCCAGCGAGTCTCATTGTAGCCAGAGATAGACCCACAGACACAAACACACATGGGACATACACAATAGACAAAAGGCGCAGGAGTAGGCCATTCCGCC
This sequence comes from Chiloscyllium plagiosum, assembly GCF_004010195.1. Taxonomy (NCBI): domain Eukaryota; kingdom Metazoa; phylum Chordata; class Chondrichthyes; order Orectolobiformes; family Hemiscylliidae; genus Chiloscyllium; species Chiloscyllium plagiosum. Next base: position 3,105 of record NW_025197984.1, read on the forward strand.
CTGCGAGTCAGCACCACCATTCATTATGACCATGGCTGATCATCCTCAATCAGTCGCTGCCTTATCCCCATAACCCTTGATTCCACTATCTTTAAGAGCTCTATCCATCTCTTTCTTGAAAGAGCATTCCATACACCCACCACTCTCTGGGTGAAGACATTTCTCCTCAACTCTGTTCTAAGTGTAAAAACAATGACTGCAGATGCTGGAAACCAGATTCTGGATCAGTGGTGCTGGAAGAGCACAGCAATTCAGGCAGCATCCGAGGACAGGCAAAGTGGCCTACCCCTTATTTTTAAACTGTGTCCTCTGGTTCGGGACTCCCCCATTAGCGGAAACATGCTTCCTGCCTCCAGAGTGTCTAATCCTTTAATAATCTTATACGTCTCAAGCAGATGCCTTCTCATCCTTCTAAACTCAAGGGTATACAAGCCCATTGGCTCCAATCTTTCAACATATGATAGTCCCTCCATTCGAGGAATTTACCTCATGAACCTACGCTGCACTCCCTCAATAGCCAGAATGTCCTTCCTCAAATCTGGAGACCAAGACTGCGCACAATATTCCAGGTGCGGTCTCACCGGGGTCCTATACAGCTGCAGAAGGACCTCTTTGCTTCTATACACAATCCCTCTTGTTATGAAGGCCAGCATGCTATTAGCTTTCTTCACTACCTGCTGTACCTGCATGCTTGCCTTCATTGACTGCTGTACTGCCCCTTTACCGAACTTTACTCCATTTAGGTAGTAATCTGCCTTCCTGTTCTTGCCACCAAAGTGGATAACCATACATTTATCCACATTAAACTGCATCTGCCATGCATCTGTCCACGTCACCCTGTATACTCATAACATCCTCCTCACATTTCACCCTGCCACCCAGCTTTGTGTCATCAGCAAATTTGCTAATATTTGGTGACCTATTCCCATTTATCACTACTCTTAGATTGAAAATTGGCTGGCTGACAGGAAACAAAGTCAGTATTTTGTCCCCAGTACCATGTGCCCTAATTTTGCTCACTAATCTCCTATGTGGGACTTTATCAAAGGCTTTCTGAAAGTCCAGGTACACTACATCCACTGGCTCTCCATTGACCATCTTCATACTTACATCCTCAAAAAATTCCAGAAGATTAGTCAAGCATGATTTCCCCTTCATAAATCCATGCTGACTCTGACCTATCCTGTTAATGCTTATCCAGATGTGTCGTAATTTCATCTTTTATAATAGACTCCAGCATCTTTCCCACCACTGAGGTCAGACTAACTGGTCTATAATTCCTTGCTTTCTCTCTCCCTCCCTTCTTAAAAAGTGGGACAACATTAGCCACCCTCCAATCTACAGGAACTGATCCTGAATCTATCGAACTCTGGAAAATAATCACCAACGCATCTACGATTTCTAGAGCCACCTCCTTCAGTACCCTGGGGTGTAGACCAGTAGGCCCCGGGGACTTATCAGCCTTCAGATCTAACAGTCTCTCCAACACCATTTCCTGGCAAATATAAATTCCCTTCAGTTCAGGTCCTTCAGCCACTATTACCTCAGGGAGATTGCTTGTGTCTTCCCCAGTGAAGACAGATCCAAAGTATCTATTCAACTCTCTGCCATTTCCTTGTTCCCCATAATAAATGCATCCGTTCGTGTCTTCAAAGACCCAATTTTAGTCTTAACCATTTATTTCCTTTCACATACCTTTAAAAATAAAACAGCTTTTACTCTCCTCCTTTATATTTTTGGCCAGTTTGCCTTCATACCTTGTTTTTTTTCTCCACGTATTGCCTTTTTAGTTATCCTCTGTTGCTCCTCAAAAGTTTTCCAGTCCTCCAGTTTCCCGCTCACCTTTGTTATGTTTCTTCCCTTTTATCTTTATATAGTTCTTAACTTCCCCCATCAGCCATGGCCAACCCTGCCTCCCCTTAGGATCTTTCTTCCTTTTTGGAATGAACTGATCCTGCATCTTCTGCATTATATCCAGAAATACCTGCCATTGTTGTTCCACTGCCATCCCTGCTAAGGTATTGCACCATTGAACTTTGGCCAGCTCCTCCCTCATAGCTCCATAGTTCCCTTTATTCAACAGAAATATTGTCACTTCCCTCTCAAATTGCAGATTAAAGCTTATTGTATTCTGGTCACTACTTCCCAATGGCTCCTTCACTTCGAGGTCCCTGATCAAATCCGGTTCGTTGCACAATACCAGGTCCAGAATTGCCTTCTCCCTGGTAGGCTCCAGCATCAGCTGTTCTAAGAATTCATCTGGGAGGCACTC
>NW_025197985.1:0-5376 GCF_004010195.1 Chiloscyllium plagiosum
CTGTTTGGGGCACTGACTTTTTGCTGGCTAGTTTAATAAATATACATAAAACCAGGAGATTTAGAGTCTGTCCAGTTTAGGGCACTGACTCTGTGCTGGATGCTTAAATATATATCACCAAAGATTTGGAGTCTGTTCATTATGGGGCACTGAGACTGTGCTGGCTAGTTAAATAAATACATATAAACAGGAGAGTTAGAGTCTCCTCAGGTTAGGGCATTGACATTCTGCTGGCTGATTAAATAAATATATATAACCATTAGATTCAGATTCTCCTCGGTTTCGGGCACTGACTCGTTGTTGGCTGGTTAAATATATAGAAGCAGGAGGATTACAGTCTCCTCAGTTTAGGGCACTGACTTTCTGCTGGCTGGTTAAATTCAGAAATATGACCAGGAGATCTAGAGTCCCCTCTGTTAAGGGCATTAACTCTGTGCTGTCTGTTTAAATACATATAACGAGGAGATTTAGAGTCTCCTCAGTTTCGGGCACTGACTCTGTGTTGACTGATTAAATAAATATATGTAACCAGGAGATTTAGAATCTCCTCAGTTAATGCAATGACTCTGCGCTATCTGGTTAAATATATATAACCAGGTCGATTTAGATTATCCTAATTTTGGGGCACTGATTGTGAGCTGACGGGTTAAATAAATAGATATAACTAGGAGATTTAGAGTCGCCCCAGTTTCGGGCTCAGATTATGTGCTGGATCGATATATATATATGTTAGAATCTCCTCAGTTTGGGCACTGACTCTGTGCTGTCTTTTTAAATATATATAACCCGTATATTTAGAGTCTCCTCAGTTTCGGGCACTGACTTTTGGCTGGCTAGTTAAATAAGCATATCTAACGAGGAGATTCAGAATGTTCTCAGTCTAGGGCACTGACTCTGTGCTGGATGGTTCAATAAATATCACCAAAATTTAGAGTCTGCGCAATACAGGGGCACTGAGACTGTGCTGGCTAGTTAAATAAATATATATAAACAGGAGATTTACAACATGTTTAGGGCATTGACTCAGTGCTGGCTGGTTAAATACAGAAATATAACCAGGAGATTTAGAGTATCCTCAGTTAAGGGCATTAACTCTGTGCTGTCTGTTTAAATCTTCTGGTTATATATATTTAGAGTCTCCTCAGTTTAGGGCACTGACCCTGGGCTGGCTGGTTAAATAAATAGATATATCCAGGAGATTTAGTGTCTCCTCAGTTAAGGGTACTGACTCTGTGTCTGCTGTTTTAATAAAAATATAAACCAGGATATTTAGAGTCTCCTCAGTTTTGGGGCACTGACCCTGGGCTAGCTGGTTAAATAAATAGATAGATCCAGAAGATTTAGTGTCTCCTCAGTTAAGGGCACGGACTCTGTGCCTGCTGTTTTAATAAAAATATAAACCAGGATATTTAGGGTTTCCCCCGTTTAGGGCACTGACTCAAAACTCTACATTTTAATAAATATATATAACGAGGAAATTTAGAATCTCCTCAGTTTAGGGCACTGATTCTGTTGGCTGGTTAAATATATATAACCTGGAGATTCAGAGCCTCATTATTGAAGGGGACTGGGTTTCTGCTGGCTGGTGGAATAAATATATATATATATATAAAACCAGCTGATTCGGATTCCCCTCAGTTTCGGGCATTGACTCTGTGCTGGGTGGTTAAATAAACATATATACACAGAAGATTTACGGTCTCCTCATGTTTAGGTGACTGACTCTGTGCTAGCTGATGAAATGAATATATGTAACCAGGAGATGTAGAGTCAGCTCATTATAGGGCACTATCTCTGTGCTGGCTGGTTAAATACATGTTTACAACCAGGGGATTTAGTGTCTCCTCAGTTTAGTGCACTGACTCTATGCTGTTCGTTTAAATATATATAACCAGGATATTTAGAGTCTCCTCAATCTAGGGACTGACTCTGTGCTGGATGGTTTCATAAAGATATGTAAAACCAGGAGATTTAGAGTCTGTCCAGTTTAGGGCACTGACTCTGTGCTGGATGGTTAAATAAATACATATAAACAGGAGATTTAGAGTCTCCTCGGGTTAGGGCATTTACATTCTGCTGGCTGAATAAATAAATATATATAACCATTAGATTCAGATTCTCCTCAGTTTAGGGCACTGACCCGGTGTTGTCTTTTTAAATATATATAAGCAGGAGAATTACAGTCTCCTCAGTTTAGGGCACTGACTCTGTGCTGGCTGGTTAAATATATAGAACCAGGAGAATTACAGTCTCCTCAGTTTAGGGCACTGACTTTCTGCTGGCTGGTTAAATAAATATATATAACCAGAAGATTTAGGGTCTCCTCAGTTTAGGGCACTGACTCTGTGCTTGCTGATTAAATAAATAAATATAACCAGCACATTTAGAGTCTGCTCATTATAGGGCATTGACCCAGAGTTGGCTGGTTCAATACAGAAATATATCCAGGATATTTAGAGTCGCCTCAGTTTGGGGTTCTGACTCTGTGCTAGCAGGTTAATTATATATAACCAGGAGATTTAGAGACTCCTCATTTTCCGGCACTGACTGTGTGGTGGCTGGTTAAAATGTTTATAACCAGGATATTTAGAGTCTCCTTAGTTTGGGGCACTGACTCTGGGCTGGCTGGTTAAAAAAATAGGTATAACCAGGAGATTTAGAATCACATCAGTTTCGGGCACTGACTTTTTGCTGGCTGGTTAAATAAATATATATAACCACGTGATTCAGATTCTCCTCAGTCTAGAGCACTGACTCTGTGCTGGACGTTTTAATAAATACATTTAACCAGGAGATTTAGAGTCTGTTCATTTTAGGGCACTGACTTTGTGCTGGCTGGTTAAATTAAAAAAAAAACAGGAGAGTTAGATTCTCCTTAGTAAAGGGCACTGTCTCTGTGCTGTCTGTTTAAATATATATAACAGAAATTTAGAGTCTCCTCAGTTTAGGGCACTGACTTGTGCTGGTGGGTTAAATAAATATATATAACAAGGAGATTTTGAGTGTCCTCAGTTTAGGGCTCAGACGATGTGCTGGATGGATAAATACACATAAATTACCAGGAGTTTTAGAGTCTCCTCATTTCAAGGAACTGACTGTGTGCTGTCTGTTTAAATATATATAACCAGGCGATTTAGAGTTTCCTCAGGTAAGGCACTGAATCTGTGCTGGCTGATTAATTATATATAAACAGGAGATTTAGAGTCTCCTTAGTTTCGGGCACTGACTCTGTGCTGGCTGGTTAAATATATATTACCCGGAGATTTAGAGTCTCCTCAGTTTAGGGCACTGACTGTGTGGTGGCTGGTAAAAAGTTTTATAACCAGGATATTTAGAGTCTCCTCAGGTTGGGGCACAGACTCTGTGCTGGCTGGTTAAATATATATGTTACCCAGAGATTTAGAGTCTCCTCAGTTTAGGGCACTGACTCTGTGCTGGCTGGTTAAATATATATTACCCAAACCAGGAGATTTAGAGTCTGTCCAGTTTAGGGCACTGACTCTGTGCTGGATGGTTTAATAAAAATATGTAAAACCAGGAGATTTAGAGTCTGGGGCACAGACTCTGTGCTGGCTGGTTAAATAAATTGATAAAACCAGTAGATTTAGATTTCTGCAGATGAGTTAAATAAATATATAACCAGGAGATTCAGATTCTCCTCAGTCTAGAGCACTAACTCTGTGTTTGATGGTTAAATTCAAAATCCAGGAGACTTACAGTCTCCTCAGTTAAGGGCACTGACTCTGTGATGTCTGTTTAAATATATATAAAACCAGGAGATTGAGATATTCCTCAGTTTAGGGCACTGACTGTTTGGTGGCTGGTTAAATATATATAACCAGGATACTTAGAGTCTCCTCAGTTTGGGGTACTGACTCTGGGCTGGCTGGGTAAATTTACATAACCAGGAGATGTAGAGTCTCCTCAGGTTAGGGCACTGACTCTGTGCTTCTGGATCAGTGGTGCTGGAAGAGCACAGCCTTAAATATATATATGTAACCAGGAGATTTAGTATCTCCTCAGTTTAGAGCTCAGACTATGTGCTGGATGGATAAAAACATATATATGACCAGGAGATTTAGAGTCTCCTCATTTCAAGGAACTGGCTCTGTTCTGTCTGTTTAAATATATATAACCAGGAGTTTTAGAGTCTCCTTAATTTAGGGCACTGACTCTGTGCTATCTGTTTAAATATATATAATCAGGAGTTTTAGAGTCTCCTCAGTTTAGAACACTGACTCTGCGCTGGCTGGTTAAGTAAGTATATATAACCAGGACATTCAGTGTCTGATCATTATAGGGCACTGAATCTGAGCTGTTATGGTTAAATAAATATATATACCCAGAAGATTTATGGTCTCCTCACTTTAGGGCACAACTCTGTGCTGCTCTTGAGTCTGCTCATTATAGGGCACTGACTCTGTGCTGGCTGGTTAAATACGAAGATATAACCAGATATTTAGAGTCTCCTCAGTTTAGGGTAGTGACTGTGTGGTGGCTTGTTAACATTATTATAACCAGGATAATTAGATTCTCCTCAGGTCAGGGGACTATCTCTGTGCTGTCAAGCAGGAGATTTAGTGTCTCCTCAGTAAGGGCACTGACTCTGTGCTGTCTTTTTAAATATATATTAGCAGAAAATTTAGAGTCTCTTCGGTATGGGGCACTGACTCTGTGTTGGCTGGTTAAATAAACAGGAGATTGAGAGTCTCCTCAGTTTTTGGCACTGACTCTGTGCTGGCTGATTAAATAAATATATACAACCAGGACTTTTTGAATCTGCTCATCATAGGGCACTGACTCTGTGCTGGCTGGTTAAATAAATATAACCAGGAGATTTAGAGTCTCCTCAGTTTAGGGCTCAGACTATGTGCTGGATGGAGAAGTACATATACATATATATATATATATATACAACCTGGATATTTAGAGTCTCCTCAGTTTAGGGCACTGACTGTGTGGTGGCTGTTTAAAATTATTATAAACAGGATAATTATATTCTACTCAATTAAGGGGACTATCTCTCTTCTGTCTGTTTAAATATATATAACCTGGAGTTTTAGAGTCTCCTCAGTGAAGGGCACTGACTCTGTGCTGTCTGGTTAAATATATGTAAGCAGAACATTTAGAGTGTCAGCAGTTTAGGGCACAGATTGTGGACTGGTGTGTTAAATAAATATATCTAACTAGGAGATTTACAGTCTCCTCAGTTTAGGGTTCAGATTTTATTCTAAATACAGGAGGAAGCAGTGACGCTGCTCCAGCTCCTTTATTTTCCATAATACAGAATGAAATGGAGATAATGCTCCAGCTCCTTTATTTTCTATAATACAGGAGGAAATGGTGACGCTGCTCCAGCTCCTTTATTTTCTATAA
>NW_025197986.1:0-5377 GCF_004010195.1 Chiloscyllium plagiosum
CCTGGAGAGGGTCCGGAGGACATTCACAAGAATGACCTCTCAGGAATGGAGGCTTAACATAATGAGGAACATTTGAGGACTCTGGGTCTATATTCGATGAAGTTTCAAAGGAGGAAGGAGGATCTAATTGCAACTTACAGAATACTGAACAGCCTGGACAGAGTGGACGCTGGGGAGATATTCCCATTCACAGGACAGTCAAGGACCCAAGGGCACAATTTTAAAGTGAAGGGAAGACTCATTAGGACAGAGGTAAGGAGAAACTTCTTCGGCCAGAGAGTGGTGTTTCTATGGATTTCATTGCCACAGAAGGCTGTGGAGGCCAGGTCATTCAGGATATTTAAGACTGAAATAGATAGCTTCTGGAGTGTCAAAGAGATCAAAGTTTATGGGGAGAAAGTGAGAGGATGGGAATGGGAAACTTACCAGCTATGATTGAATGGCACAGCAGACTCAATAGACCAAATGGCCTAATTTCTGCTCCTATGTCTTATGGTCTTATGGCTGAGAGAAAAATGGCCCAAATGCTGGCAAATGGGACTAGATTCATTGAGAATATTTGGTTGGCATGGATGAGTTGGATTGAAGGGTCTACTTCCATGTTGCATAACTCTATGACTCAATGACTCTGACATAAGGACTCCCCAGCTCTCTGTCTATGACGTTTCGATGTTAAGCTAAGCATTTTTATTTATCTCATTTTTACTCTAACTTTAAAAGGTGGAGTTCTTCCACTCAATGGGCCTTTACCCTTGTACCAGAATATTTGGCCATAATAAAAAATACCTGACTGAACACTGAATCGAATGCAGCTTCCAGCAGGTAAGTACCCCTGATGTATGTGGAGTACAAATCAGCAGGTATTGGTGACTCATTGGGATTCATGTTGTAACAGCCTGTGAGATGTGCAGACTCCATGCAGCTGCTGGTCATCTGTGAATATTTATGAGGCATATTCCACATTCTTCACACCACCATATACTTCAAAGGCAGGTAACCACAAGATAGCTGTTCAGAGGAAACGAACAGTTGATTCTTAAACGTACCTCAATTCCAACTGGGTATTCTACCAACCCCAATGAACCATTCGTAAAGTATTCCAGAAGAGCCACTGGGAATAAAGGATTTGTTTTTAACCACATTAAGAGGGTTCCTTTGCTGGAAGACTCGCTGAGTTGATTTTTGCAACCAATTAGTTTTTATTGTTGTCAGTTGCTGCAGTATTAGAGTCCAGCATAGAATTCAAACATCATCGTACTAGCCCACAATAGCCCTCCACCCACTGTGCCCCTAAACCCACAGTGCCCCTACACTCACAGGGTCCTTACACTCACAGAGTCCCGACATCCACAGTGCCCTACACCCACTGTGCCCCTAAACCCACCGTGCCCCTAAACCCACTGTGCCCCTACACTCACAGTGTCCCGACATCCACAGTGCCCCTACATGCACAGGGTCCCTACACACAACGTGCCCCTAAACCCACTGTGCCCCTACAACCACAGTGGCACTAAACCCACCGTGCCCCTAAACCCACCATGTTCCAAAACCCACAGTGCCCCATACCCACAATGCCCCGACAATTTTAATTCTTTGAAAAGGTGACGAAGGAGGTTGATGAGGGGAAAGCGGTAGATGTGGTATATATGGATTTTAGTAAGGCGTTTGATAAGGTTCCCCATGGTAGGCTACTGCAGAAAATACGGAGATATGGCATTGAGGGGAGTTGGAGGTTTGGATTAGGAATTGGCTGGATGGAAGAAGACAGAGGGTAGTAGTTGATGGCAAAGTTTCTTCATGGAGTGCCGTCGCCCCTATACCCACAGTGTCCCTACACCCACAGTGCCCCTACACCCACAGTGCCCCTATACCCACAGTGCTCCAATACCGCAGTGCTCCTATACCCACAGTGCCCCTGCACCAACAATGCCCCTATACTAACAGTGCTCTTACACCCACAGTGCCCCTACACCCACAGTGCCCCTACACCCAACGTGCCCCTATACCCACTGTGCCCCTAAACCCACCATGTTCCAAAACCCACAGTGCCCCATACCCACAATGCCCCGACATTCACATTGTTCAACACCCTCAGTGCCCCTATACCCACAGTGTTCCTACACCCACGGTGCTCCTACACCCACAGTGCCCCGAAACCCACAGTGCCCCTGTACCAACATGGGCCCGTGTACCAACAGTGCCCCTTATACCCACAGTGCCCCAACACCCACAGTGCCCCTATACACACAGTGCCCCATACCAACAGTGTTTCTACACCCACAGTGCACCTATACCAACAGTGCCTATACACCCACAGGACCCCAATACCAACGGTGCTCCTACACACACAGTGCCCCTGTAACAACAGTGCCCCTACATCCACAGTGCCCCTACACCCACAGTGCTCCTATACCAACAGTGCCCCTACACCCACAGTGCCCCTGTACCAACAGTGCCCCTACACACAGTGCCCCTATACTAACAGTGCCCCTACACCCACAGTGCCCCATACCAACAGTGCCCCTATACCAACAGTGCCACTCTCCCCACAGTGCCCCAATACCAACAGTGCTCCTACAGCCATAGTGCCCCAATACCCACAGTGCTCCTATACCTGCAGTGGCCCTACACCCACAGTGCCCCTACACCCACAGTGCCCCTGTACCAACAGTGCCCCTGTACTAACAGTGCCTCTATACCAACAGTGCCCCTATACCCACAGTGCCCCTACACCCACAGTGCCCCTGTACCAACTGTGACCCTACACCCACAGTGCCCTATACCAACAGTGCTCCTTATACCCACAGTGCTCCTATACCCACAGTGCTCCTATACCCGCAGTGGCCCTACACCCACAGTGCCCCTGTACCAACAGTGCCCCTATACCAACATTGTCCCCACACACACAGTGCCTCTATACCAATAGTGCCCCTATACCCACAGTGCTCCTATACCCACAGTGCACCTATACCCACAGTGCCCCTACACCCACAGTGCCCCTGTACCAACTTTGTCCCTACACCCACAGTGCCCCATACCAACAGTGCTCCTTAAACCCACAGTGCTCTTATACCCGCAGTGCCCCTATACACACAGTACCCCTACATCCACAGTGCCCCTGTACCCACAGTGCCCCTATACCAACAGTGCCCCTACAACCACAGTGCTCCTTTACCCACAGTGCCCCGACAACCACAGTGCTCCTATGCCCACAGTGCCCCTACACCCACAGTGCTCCTGTGCCCACAGTGCCCCTATACACACAGTGCACCTATACACACAGTGCCCCTACACCCACAGTGCCCCTATACTAAAAGAGCCCCTATACCAAAACTGCCCCTACGCATACAGTGCCCCTAAACACACCGTGCCCCTGAACCCACTGTGCCCTTGAACCCACAGTGCCCCTACACTCACAGTGTCTTTACACTCGCAGAGTTCCTACATCCACAGTGCCCCTACATCCACAGGGCCCCTACACCCACCATGCCCCTAAAACCACTGTGCCCCTACACTCACAGTGTCCCAACATCCACAATGCCCTGACATGCACAGGGCCCCTACACCCAACGTGCCCCTAAACCCACAGTGCCTCAAAACCCACCATGTTCCAAAACCCACAGTGCCCCATACCCACAATGCCCCGACATTCATATTGTCCTACACCCTCAGTGCCCCAATACCCACAGTGCACCTACACCCACAGTGCTCCTATACCCACAGTGCTCCTATACCCACAGTGCTCCTATATCCGCAGTGCCCCTATACCCACAGTGCCCCTATAAACACAGCACCCCTATAGCAACAGTGCCCCATACCCACAGTGCCCCTGCACCAACAGTGCCTGTATACCAACAGTGCCCCTATACCCACAGTGCCCCTGCACCAACAGTGCCCCGATACCAACAGTGCTCCTACACCCACAGTGCCCCTACACCAACAGTGTTCCTACACCCACAGTGCCCCTACACCAACAGTGTTCCTACACCCACGGTGCTCCTACACCAACAGTGCTCCTACACCCACAGTGCCCCTACACCAACAGTGTTCCTACACCCACGGTGCTCCTACACCCACAGTGCTCCTATACCCACAGTGCCCCTATAGCAACAGTGCCCCTTATACCCACAGTGCCCCAATACGAAGAGTGTCCCTATACCCACAGTGCCCCTACACGCACAGTGCCCCTATAACCACAGTGCCCCTATACACATAGTGCCCATATACCCACAGTGCCCCTGCACCCACAGTGCCCCATACCAACAGTGTTTCTACACCTACAGTGCTCCATACCAACAGTGCCCCTACACCCACAGTGCCCCTGTACCAACAGTGCCCCTATACCCACAGTGCCCCTATACCCACAGTGCCCCTATAACCACAGTGCCCTTGAAACAACAGTGCCCCTATAACCACAGTGCCCCTATACCAACAGAGCCACTGTACCCACAGTGCCCCTATACCAACAGTGCTCCTATACCCACAGTGCCCCTATACCTACAGTGCTCCTATACCCGCAGTGACCCTACACCCACAGTGCCCCAACACCCACAGTGCCCCAGTACCAACAGTGCTTCTTATACACACAGTGCTCCTATACCCGCGTGCCCCTATGCACACAGTGCCCCTTCACCCACAATGCCCCTGTACCAACAGTGCCCCTACACCCACAGTGCCCCTGTACCAACAGTGTCCCTAAACCCACAGTGCTCCTACACCCACAGTGCCCCTATACCAACAGTGTTCCAACACCCACAGTGTACCTACACCCACAGTGCCCCTACACCCACAGTGCTCCTACACCCACAGTGCCCATATATCAACAGTGTACCTACACCCACAGTGCCCCTACACCCACAGTGCTCCTACACCCACAGTGCCCCTATACACACAGTGCCCCTGTACCAACAGTGCTCCTTATACCTACAGTGCCCCTATACACACAGTGCCCCTATACCCACAGTGCCCCTATACCAACAGTGCCCCTATAACCACAGTGCCCTTGAAACAACGTGCTCATACACCCACAGTGCCCTTGTACCAACAGTGCCCCTATAACAACAGTGCTCCTACACCCACAATGCTCCTATACCAACAGTGCCCCTGAAGCAACAGTGCACCTATAATCACAAAGCCCCTATACCAACAGTGCCCGTATACCAACAGTGCTTCAACAACCACATTGCCCCTGTACCAACAGTGCCTCTATACCAACAGTGCTCCTACACCCACAGTGCCCCTGTAACAACAGTGCCCCTATACCCACAGTGTCCCTAAACCCACAGTGTCCAAGTACCAACAGTGCCCCTACACCCACAGTGCCCCTACACCCACAGTGCCCCTGTACCAACAGTGCCCCAGTACCAACAGTGCCCCT
>NW_025197987.1:0-5377 GCF_004010195.1 Chiloscyllium plagiosum
GTTTAATGGTGGAACAGACGTAATGGGCTGAATGGGCAAATTTCTGCTCTTGTGTCTTCTGGTCTTATCCTTAATATTGGCTTTCAGATTACTCATGGTCGATGCATTACTGAATCTGATCTTCATATGATTGATAAAGGATAACGTTCCAATACTGATGGCTGGGCAATATCATGTCCTCTCCCTCCAGTCTCAGCAGCCATTTCCTCCCAATTCTTTCTGTTTTATGTCTCCTCCTAAATGTTATAAGCACACTGTAATTGAAGTCCAGTAAATAGTACTTTATCACAGTTGATTGCCATTAACAGCATGACGTTAACTTTCCCGCTCTGATCATCGAATTGCATTCTGAATTGTGTTTGTCACATAATATTCTCCTTTGTTAACATGTACATGCCGTTTGTCTATTATAAGACATGCTGTCTTAGTCACTTTTTCCCGTCGGATTATGGACTATATAAGTTCTCTCGATGTTTTACTGACATTACAATCACTGATCAGTAGTTAATGAGTGTATGTTTCTATTTATCAACGGAGAAACATGTTTATGTTTCAACAATCCTTTGACATCACTCCCATATCCAAATCATATTGAATAATTACAAACAATCAATATACTATATCCAACATTCCTTCTCTCAGTCACTCCCACATATCCCATGTCGAATGTGTAAAATTTAAACGCTCTTTTGAATTTGAATAAAAACAGAATTGAATTCAAAAGGGTTAACAGGAGCTATTTGTTTCGCGACTATGATTAATGTTAATCTCCGTGAATTCTAATTATCTCAGAGGACGGTTTGCATCATTTTATGCTAAATGGGCTTCACAGTATGAGGAACATTACTGAAAGCATTAACAGGGATCAGCAACTCCAGTCAGAGGGATAGGAGAGATCAGGATCTGAGAACATTAGATTGGAATGTTCAAACAATGGACCAGAATCTGAGAATGACAGATTGGAATGTTACAATGACGGACAGGAGTTTAATGGAAGGTCTTTACTGTTTTTTTCCAGCCTTGGATTTCATTTGCATCGCGGATCCAGGACATTCTTTGGATTACACAATGTGGTTACTATCCTATTCTCGCTATAGTTTGTATTCCTAGTAAGTCATTCACTCCATCACCCTGATTAACTCACGCTCCCTCAGTCACTGACACCCTGACCGTCTCACACTCACTCCATCACACTGAGCATCTCACAGTCGCTCCGTTCCTCTCTACGTGACCCCGACACTCGCTCTGTCACTGTCTCATGTTTCCCTTCACATTCACTCTAACACCTTGAAACCCTCACATTGACACTGAAACCTTTACCCAGACCCACAAACATTCACTCCATTCCTGTCATCCCCACCCACTACCTCTCATTGTTTCCCTGTTCAGCCCACCATCTCACACTCACTCCTTCACAATCACCCTGATCCCCTCAGTCTCACCCTGTCACCTCCGCTTTGACCCCCTTACACTCACTTCATCACCATCAGCGTGAACCCGTCTCACTCACTCAGTCACCGTCACTTTGATCCACCCACACCCTGTCATAGTCAGTCTGAAACACTCACATTGATTCCATCACAGTCAACTTGACCCCCTCACACTCATAAGTTCACCATAACCCTGACTCCCAACACTCACTCTGTCACTGTCACACTCACCACCTCACATTCACTCTGTGACCTTCACTCTGACTCCTTTACACTGACTCCATCACCCCCTCATACTCACTCCATCGCCATCAGCCTGACCCCTTCAGACTCACTCCATTACCATGATCCTGACATGCTCACACTGACTCCATCACCATCGCCCTTAGGCCCTCACATTCACTCCATCACTATCACCCTAACTCCCTCACACTCACGGTATTACTGTCACTCAGACCGCTCACGTTCTCACCATCACCTGGATGCCCTCGCAATCACTCAGTCACCGTCACACTGACACACACACAAACTCACTCCATCACTGCTACACTGACCTCCTCACACTCACTCCGTTACCATCACACTGAACCCCTCACACTCATTCCATCACTGACATCCTGAAACCCTCACGCTCACACCTTAACCTTTGCCCTGACCCCCTCACGCTCCCTCGTTCACTGGCACCCAAGTTCATCATGGTCACTCTGTCACCCACACCCCTTCACACTAACTTCATCACCATCACTCTAATACCCTCACACTCACTTCATCACCCGGAACCCGTTTAACGCACTCCATCACCGTCAGCCTTCCCCAATTCTCACTCCATCTCTGTCGCCATGACGCCCTCACATTCACTCCACCTCCATCACCCTGACCCCTCACACGCCATCAGTGTGACCTTGGTCCCCTCGCACTCACTCCATTACAGTCACACTGATCCCACACATTCACGCTGTCTGCATCATCCTGTCCCACTCACAGTCATTCCATGATGGTCACCCTGACCCCATCACACTCACTCCGTCATTGTCTCCTTGACCTACCACACTCATTCCATCACCGTCATCTTGACACCATCATGCTCATTCGGTCACCATCACTCCGACTCCCTCAGACACACTCTGTCACTGTCATCCAAACTCGCTAACTCTAAATCTGTCACTGTCAAGACCACCACCGCGCACTCCCAATCCCTTACAACCACTGCATCGCTGTCACTCTGACCCCATCACACTCACTTTGTCATCGAGAACCCCTCACACTCACTCCGTCACTATTACCCTGACGCCTTCACACCCTCTCTGTCACTGTCTCCATGACCCACCACACTCACTCCTTCACCGTCACACTGATACTCATTCTGTCAACATCACACTGACACTCTCACGCGCTCTCCATTACTGTCTCCCTGACGCCCCCATGCTCACGCAATCCCCTGAAACCCTTACAATCACTCCAAAACCGTCACCCTGACCCATAAACGCTCACTCTGTCACTGTCTCCCTGCCCGCTAACTCTCAATCCGTCACTGTCAAGACCACCACTGCACACTCACAGTCATCATGACCTCCTCACTTTCATTCTGCCATTATCACAATGACACACAGTCACTCTATTCCCATCACATTGACTGCTTCACAATCGGTCACTGTGACCCTGAACCCCTTGCACCCATCCGTCACAGTCATGCTCACCCCGACACATTCATACTGTCTCTATCAGGTAAAAACAATGACTGCAGATGCTGGAAACCAGATTCAGGATCAGTGGTGTTGGAAGAGCACAGCAATTCAGGCAGCATACGAAAAGCTTCGAAATCGACGTTTCGGGCAAAAGCCCTTCATCAGGAAGGGCTCTATCACCCTAAACAACTCACACTGACACTATGATTGTCACCTGAGCCCTTCATACTGTCTCCCTGACCTTTCATACTCATTCTATTACTGACCCCGTGAACCCCCACACTCCGATATCGACACCCTGACCACCTTACACTCACAAGTTCACACTGAACCTCTCATATTCAGTCCGTCACGGACACCGTACCCCCTCACACTCACTCTGGCACCATCACCCTGACCTTCTCACATTCACTCCATTATCGACATCCTGACCCCCTCACGTTCACTCCCTCATTGTCTCTCTTTCGTCTGCATGCTCATTCAATCACCCTGAAACCCTCACATTCTCTCTAAGACACCCACCCTGATAGACAAGCACTCACTCCTTCACCTTCACCATGACGCACTTGCACTCACTTCAAGTCCATCACCCTGATCCCCTCACAATCCAACCCTGTGATCTTGAAATTCTCATACACACTCTGTAACAGTCACCCGGATACCCACACATTAACCCTGTCGCTATCACCCTGATCCTCTCACACTCACTCCATCACTGTCACCCTGGCCCCCTTACAATCATTCCATCACCATTACTCTGACCCTCCTTACACTCAAACCATCACAGTAAACGTGATCCCCACACACTTTCTCTTTCACCGTCACGTGATCCCCACACATTTACTCTATCACCGTCAACCTCACTCCAACATACTCACTCCATTACTGTCAACCAGATCCCTTCGAAATCACTCCATCACCACGACCCTGACCCCGACACACTCACTCCATTACCGCCATCCTGACGCCTTCACGCTCACACCATCACCTTTGTCAAGAACCCCTCACACACACTCCATCACTGTGAATCCCTCACACTCACACCCTGACCCTATCACACTCACTCCATCACTATCACCCTGATCCCATCACACTCACTCCGTCACTGTCTCCGTGACCTACCACACTCACTCTGTCACCGTCACCTTGACACGATCATACTAATTCCGTCACCATCACTCCGACCCCCTCAGACTCACTCCGTCACTGTCATCCGCACCCGCTAACTCTCAATCTGTCATGTTCAAGTCCACCGCCGTGCACTCAGTGACCCCCTTAAAATCATTCTGTCACCGTCACCATGACCCCATTACAATCACTCTGTCAACTTCCCTATGACCACCTTACACTCAATCCATCATCATCACCCGGACCCCTCTACATTCCCTCCCCCATCCTGACCCTCTCACACTCACACTGCCACCGTCACCCTTACTCCTCACACTCACTCGATCACTGTCACAACTCAACCACTCTCACTTACTCTACCCCTCTGACCCCCTCATATTCGCTCCATCATCGTCACATTGACCCGCTCACACTGCTCCATCACTGACCTCCTTACGTCACTGGCAGGCTTAATCTCTCACACTCACTCCATCATTATCACAACTGACCCACTCACACTGACTCTCACTGTCAGCAGCCCCATTCACACTGACGTCATCAACATCACTCTTACTCGTTCACAATCACTCTGTCACCTTCACCCTGACGACCCCAAATTAATTGGCACCATCACCCTGACTCCCTCACACTCACTCCGTCACTGTCTACCCGACACCCCCAGTAATCTCTCCATCACCATTCCCTGACCCTCAAACTCATTCCTTCACCAAAGCCACGACACCCCTCACATCACTACATCCTTGTCACAAGTGACCCACTCACACTGACTCTCTCACTCACCCTGACCCCCTCACACTCCCTCCGACACCATCACCCTTACTCGCTCACACTCACTCTGTCGCCGTCACTCTGACGGCCTCAAATTCAATTGGCACCATCACCCTGACTCCCTCACACTCACTCTGCCATTGCCTATCCGCCGTCGCCATTAATCTCTCTATCACAGCCATCCTGACCCTCTCAAAACTCACTCCTTCGCCATTGCCCTGACACCCTTCACATCACTCCATCACCTTGACCCTGACACCACTCAGACTCACTCCATCGCCATCACACTAATCACCTCACAATCACTATGTTGCCGTCTTGATGACACTCCATCACTCACTCCATCACCGTCACTCTTGAATGTCT
>NW_025197988.1:0-5378 GCF_004010195.1 Chiloscyllium plagiosum
CTACCCCCTGATTCTTTTATCAATACACCTGTCTATCTCTTGATATCTCTGCCCATCCATCCATCTATCTCTGTATCTGTGTACCCACCTAAATATCGCGCTATCTATTTTCCTTTTCTTGAAATGTGTGATCCACTGGTATCATTGACGGTCGTGGAGGACGAATCAGTAATGATTCGCGATAATTTCCGTCTGAACAGTCCAAAGGAAAAAAGCTGGGAAGTGTCAATCAGGAAATGAGACAGGAAGGTTATTGCTCAGGGCATAGTATCAGTCACGTATAGTGCTGCCAAAGAGTTTGAAGGTTTATTTCATTGTATATGTTCACATGTTTCAAACTGCCTTCTCCAGTTTCTTGCTTCCCTCTATGTAATAAACGTATATTCAGCCTCTAAATAACATCAGCGGTCTTGTTTAAATTTCTTTTTGTAATTCACCGCCACATGGAATCACTGAAAATATTCAAGGTGTGATCTATTGAGGATCTGACTTTGGGATCTGACTTAATTATATGGAATTGTTCGGCGTTCCTGAAGGTTACTTAATGCACAGAATTGCAATATTTGAATGTTCAAATTTTATGCTGCTCTGGGTGGTTACACGCAACTTCACCAAAAATGGTGAATGACCAGGGTGAACTTGAGAATAATAATGGATTGGTGTTTAGCTAGAAACAAGAATTAAAAACACGGAATCCAAGTAATAATGTTTGTACAATTACCGAATCCCACTGTTCTATATCTACTCCCGTGCTGCTCCCGTCGTGAATGTTTTTTAGGAAGAACAATGTAAACTCAGATTTACACAGTTCTGAACCAAGTGGGGGCAGGGACTGGGAGTGCTCGAAAACAACAGTGTATATTATCCCCTCCTCTGTCTGAAACGGAAGTGATTGACTGGGACATTGTTGGGGAAGATATAATCTGTCATCACATACTGTGCCTGTCCTGGGGAAGTTTGCTGGTGGATAGCATAGAAAGACATTTGCTCTGTATCTAACCCCGTAATGCCTCAATCCTATTCTATTTTTTTTTTGTCTGGGGATAGAGTAGAGGGAGCTTTGTTCGTTGTCTGATACTGTTGTAATTGCCTTGGGAGGATTTGGTGGAGATGGTGCAGAGGGAGCCTTTAATCAGGGGCACAGTTGAAGTAAGTTGCAGTATATTTATAGGGGATGTGACGAATGGTTTGCATCCAGACGTTGGAGACAGGAACCACAAGTCAAATGTAAATCTAAATAATTGACTGAGAGGTAGGAAACAGGCAGTAATGTTCAGTTTCCATTTTGGGAATGGAGAATGCTTGCAGTGGAGCTCACCAGGCGTTTGGACAATCAGACCAAATGTCTATAAGAATAAGGAGCAGAAATTTGGCAAATTCTGCCCATCAAGTTTGCTCTGCCACTCAATCATGACAAAGAACATTCTCAATCACAGTCTCTCGCTTTCTCCCTGTAAACCTCATTCCTCTTGGTACCCAAGAGCTAATCGACTTGAGTCATAAATATAGTTAATGACCTGGCCTCCATAGCCCTCTATGACAATGAATTCGATAGATTCACCATTCTCTCTGGCTGAAAAAGGTTTTCCTTTTCTCTTCTTTAAAAGTCTTCCCTCTACTCGAAGGCTGTGCCCTTGGGTTTTAGTACCTCTTACCAACGGAAACATCTTCCCAACATTTACACTGTTCAGGCCATTCAGTATTCTAAATAGGTCATTCCTGGGATCCTTGTTTCTTCTCTTCATTGTACATTTAATTCACGTAGATCTTGCTGTGCAGGAGACAAATGCAATTTTGAAAGAATTGTAAATTGTGAGATGGAGAGTTTCGAATTGCAAATATGCATTGACTGTTTGTGGGAGTGGATGGCGAGGTAGCAGATGATGTTCAAAGCGCAGACGTGTGAAAGCAAGAGAGCGACATCAAGCAATCACGAGAGGGAGAGGGAGAGATGGAGCACAATAGAGATTTGCAGGAATTGGGACAGGGACAAGAAACAACAGAGATGAGGACAGATGAAAGAGGTTGGGGACAGTCCTCTCCAAGAGAAAAAGGTCGAGACAGGGAAATCGGACAAAGGGCTGTACAGAGGAGGTAGGGAGTACCTACTCGAACTGTTAAAGGAAGAAGGAAGGTAAAGGGAAGCAGATTTAAAGTCGTGCCCAAATGAATTAACGGCTAATTTCAGTCAAGAACCTTTCTGTCGGTTTTCCTCAGGGAGTGTCTAAGGCAAAACCATCTTCAGATGCGACATCAATGGCCTTGCTTCCATCAGAAGCTCAAATGTCAGGATGTTCGCCAATGATTGAACAATGTTCAGCTCCATTCTCCATTCTTCATATGTGATATAGTCTAAATTGAAATGAAACCAGAATTTGCAAAAAATCGAGCACTTGTCTGTCAAAGGATAAGGAACATTTGTGCGACACTCATTCCAGGCAAAGAACTTCTCCAGCAAGAAAGGATATAACAATCATCCTTTGACCCCAATGCTGTTCTCATAAAGGAATTTTCCTCAATACCAGTATTTTGGGGGCTGTCATCTCGAAGAAGAGGGAATCTAACCCTAGCCTATTGACACTCAATTTTGCTGCTATAACTGAATACCCCAATTACCAATATCCAGGGATGTACTCTTGAACACACACTGAATTGGACCAGGACATAACTCAGCTGTGTTTGCACGAGCGCTCACAGGCTTGGAATCCTGTAATTAGTAGCTCACGTCCTGTTTCCCCCTTCCCAAGTCCTGTGCACTATGGATTGTGTACAGGTCAGAAGGGTGATGGGATAATTCCCACTTGACCGTATAAGGACAGCACCTAGACCACTCGAACGGTCAAGGGATAAAGCAGCTACCCCCTCCCTCACACTCCGTCCCTGCTCCTCGCTATTTTGAAATGCTGAACCTTCCATTCAGCACTCTCTCCTCCACCACCGAGGCATATGTAAGCCTGTGTTTAATATCTTGTGAACCTACTGCAGCCTTGCCGAAGAGCACATTGAAAACCAACCACCATTATCCCCGGGGGCACGAGAGACTGCAAAGGCAAATGTGGAAACACCACTCGCAAATTTTGTTTCAGTTCCCACGCACAATCATCGTCCCGATTGGGATCAATACCTTCCGTGCTGTTGAAACCAAAACCTGGAAATCCTCCTCGTTAGCAGCAGTATTGGCATGGGGGGATCGTTACGTCTCACAGGACCGCCGGAGTTCACGATATCAACTTACCTCTACCTTGTACAGGAATATATTAATGGCTGGATGATTAGCACTGGACATTACTCACATGTGAATAAATAATAATGTTCAACTGGCTCATTGTGAGTCGGTAGAGAGTTACCTTGGGAACATTTCATGTTTTCTTATCTGCAATTATCTGCATCCACGAAACCTCGTAAAAAGTGGGACGCAAAACCTTGTAGTGTGCCTTACATGCTGAAATCGTCACCCAACAGCAATGAGGTCATCCGCAACTCAGGGGTGGGGGACAAGGTACCACATTGTGTAAGTCTTCACAGTCCTTCTTCCAATGGCAGAGGTATGCTGCTGTACAAATATGGGGAATCAGGCTTTTTTTTGGAGTTTACTTCCACAAATAATGGCACCAGGGTGATTGCTTCGAAACGGGATCCAACAGCTACCGGAAAGCTTTTAATGTTCACATTAATATAAGGCTGCATTGGTCATTTCGCCCCTTCAGTTTGCTCCATCCATACAATAAAATCGCAGTTGAACATTCAACTTGGCCCTGTGCTCCCTAATTTCCGTAACAATGCCCGACAACTCCACAAAACACGTCAGAAAGAATGCAGGATTTCCCTATTATCTGTTGAGCTGGACCAAAGTCTGCAGATGGAAGGGGGAAACATCAAAACACAAACACATGGAGGATAGGAGCAGGAGAAGGCCATTAAGAAACCTATAATGCTGTTCATCACCATCATGGCTGGTCATCCAACTCAATAGCCTATTCCTGCTTTCTCCCCATAACCTTTGATCCCATTCGCTCCAAGAACATTATCTAGCCGCCACTTGAAGACATTCAATGTTTCGGCATCCCCTGCTTCCCGTGGTAATGAATTCCAAACCCTCACCACCTCTTTGGGTGAAGACACCTCTCCTCATCTCCGTACGAAATGATCGACCTCGAATCCCCACACTTTGACTCCTGTTTTTGGACACTCCCACCATCGGGAACATCCTGCCTGCATTTATCCTATTTAGTCACTGTAGAATTTTGTAAGCCTGTGTGAGGTCCGCATCATTAGCCTAAACTCCATTAAATGCAATCTTAATACAGACAATGCTTCCGCATACATCAATCCCACCAGGCCCGGAATCAGCCTGCACCTGCCTGGATTCACTATATATGACAAATAAGTCGCTTAATATAAGAGTTGAACAGTCATGAACCGTCGATATATAACATGACCAATCGTAACAATAACAGTAAGTGGGTTACTCTTCAGAGGGCCAGTGTGGACTTGTTGGGCTAAAGTGCCTGTTTCCACAATGCAGGTAATCTAATCAAAAAAAGCCTTTATTCAACGTTGGTAAGACAATTGTTTTAGTATTCTGTGCGAGTCTGCAATTTTTATTACAGTAACGACATAATTGTACTCGAAATGGTGAAGAAAAAAATTTCTAAGATTTTGCAAAGGCTGGAAGAATTTAACCATGAGGACAGTTTGGACAGACTGATGCTGTTTACTTGAGAGCAGAGGAGATTGTGAGGGGATATGACTGAGATGTAAAAAGAATAGTTATGAGGGGCATAGACAGAATAGATTGTTCCACATGATGGAAGGAACAGTGACGACAGCATCATTGATTTATGGTAAAGTTCAGAATGTGTAAGAATATGTGAGGCAACACTGATCCAGCCCAGGAGTGATGGACATCTGGAAGTCACTGTCTGTAAGATTGTGCAAGACAGAAACTCCATATAGACTGAAGAAGTACCGAGATATGCCCTTACAATCCCAATGCAAGAAACACTACATGCAAACTGCTGAAAACTGGGATTCAAATACTTTACTGACTGGTTTTAATCATCACAGACGTTATGGGCTGAAGGACTTTCTGCTGTTCTGCAGATCCCTATGGCTCTAATTACATGGCCAAATATGCTGCTGGACGAAGTTCCAGTTCTTTCTTAACCATCCCACAAACCTTGGCTTCAGCTCCTCCGTAAGTAGGCTTCCTCCATTGCTTGAAGCTACAGCTATGTCAACAGCAATTACAATGAGTGTGAGGTAACTTATTTATCAGGCGTGTGAGAATACTTCAACAAGTCTTAGGATTTGAAAATTATTTATTTTCCTCATTGCAATACACTATGTAAAACAAAGAACTATTCTGTTATTTTAAC
>NW_025197989.1:0-5379 GCF_004010195.1 Chiloscyllium plagiosum
GGATGTTTCATCTTTGTTTCGAGTCCTTCTTTTTGAACAGAAACAATAATTTCTGCGCATTATGGGATATCTGCTTCAATGTATGCCCAGGTATACCCATTGACCTTCCTCTGGGTCTATTTCCAGACCCTGCTTCAGACCTGCTTGAGACAGTCATCCTCAATTTAGATTTCTGGTTCTTTTCAATCATTCAGGGGATCGGTTTCTCCATCTCTGTCGTTTCTGTTAGATGATGCCACATTGCAGTGAGCTGCCACTGACGTGACCTCCTTTTCTTCAAGCTAGAAATCCCATAATTCCGGCGGACAGGGCCTTCAGACGTGACTGTCCCATCTCCCGCGCTTCTGCCCTCACTCCGACCCCACCTTCACATAACAAAGATAGATCTCCCCTTGTCCTCAGTTCCCAGTGCAGTAGAATCCACATTCATAGGATTATCCTCCGCCACTTCCACCACCTCCAGCAGGACTGCACTATCAAACACATCTTTCCGAATTCGTCCACTATCTATCTTTCACAGGAAACATTCCTACTGTGACTCCCTCCATAACCCTGAAGAGTTCCCCACTCCCCCATGGCGCCTTCCCATGCAATTGCAGAAGCTGAAACACTCACCCATTCACCTCTTCTCTCCTCACTGTCCAAGGCCTTCCAGGTGAATCAACATTTCACTTATAGTCTTTCAATCCACTCTCCTGTCATTGCTGCTCACAATGCAATCTCCCTTACGCTGGGGAGACCAGACAGAGACTGCTTTGAGGAACACTTCCACTCTGTCTGTAGGAGTAACCCTGAACTTCTCATTTGCTTCCCAATACGATTACCTACCTTGCTCTAATGCTAACATTTCGGTCCTGGGCTGCTGCAAGTTTCCAATGAAACAGAACCCAAGCTTGAGTAACACCTCACTTTGTGCTTTGGTACGTTGCAGCATGTAGGGGTTACTATTCAATTCCATAACTTCACAACCTGACCCCATTATGGCTATTCTCTATTTTGTGTACATTCTCCCTCCAGATCTTCCTTGGGACTTGTGTGGTTTTGTGTTCTTTATCTTGCACTCAATAGAGAGAACCACTTGTCCCCATTCTCAAGTCTTGATTGAAAGCCATTTGACATCATCTTCTCGTTCACCACTGCTAAATCCCGTTTATCTTTTGCCTGACTCTCTGTTTAAAAATGTGTTGTTGGGAAAGCGCAGCAGGTCAGGCAGCATCAAAGGAACAGGAGAATCGACGTTTCGGGCATAAGCCCTTCTTCTCTGTTCACAATCACCAACCCCCCAGCCTCTATCAAGGGATTAAAAAGCCCATTCACCAATCCATATAAGTCCTGAGGAAATGTCACACTAGATTTGAAATGCTAACTCCGTTTCTCTTTCTCTGTAGATGCTGCCACACCTGCTGAATTTCTCAAGAAATCAATAGGCACAGAACAGTTTTTTTAAATAAAACACCTGTGGAAACTGGAAATAAAAATACAGACATTGCTGGTGAAGCTTGGTGCTTTGCAGCAGGGTCACTGGACCTGAAAGATTAACTCTACTTTCATTGCAGAAGATGATGCCAGACCTGCTTAGTTCCTTCAGCAATTTCTGTTTTTGAACAAGCTCCAAAATGTGTGCCAAAGTTGCTCAAACACCCTATACAACATGGAATGACGTGCACGGGGAGGTTAATAATAACACAAGGTGCACATTTTCATTGGGTCTGAAAATACATAAGGCTGTCATCACTGAGACTACATAACTATTAATCATGGCCAGGGAGAGAAACAGAGTGACACATTAACATCAAACACAGATGATGGCATACAGGAATGGAAAAGATTCAGGTGAATATGTTAAAGCGTTTTAGCAATGTAACAAATTGGAGGTGTGACACTATGGATAGACCCTCAGCAGAATCAGAATATTAAAATGGAAGTGTTACCACATCAGAAACCAGGTTAGGTCACTGAGTAACGGGCTGATGGGTGAATGGGTCTCGGTGTGAAATGGGGGACAGTCAGTTGAATTGAATTACAGATATTGAAGCTCAAACTGGTCATTCATGTGATGCTGCAGATCACAGCAGCAGCAGAATTGTATTCAATTGCAATCTTTACCTTTTCCCCTAGGATAATCCCTCAATCTACCATTACCATCAAGCCGATCGATCGTTCAGTGATGAGCATGAGCATGCCAGGTTCAGAACCATGTGTACCTGAACTTGATGACAACCCATTAAAACTACCACACTTGACTGGTTACATTCCAAACGGCAAGGCTAACGTCTGATCAAGAGGGCAAAATGATTCCAAGACTAACAGCTCAGATCGAAGTTCTGCAGTCCTACCACATCCAGACATAAATGTCATTGGACAATTAAACAATTCACGATAGGGGAGGATTCCACAAATATCCCCTTCCTAGATCAAAGAACAGCCTTGTACATCAGTGTAAAAGACAGGGATTTAGTATCTGCACCATCCTCAGCCAGAAGTGTTGAGTCGATGGTCCACATCACCCTCATCATGATGCCCACAAAATCATAGATGGTAGTCTTTAATCAATTTGTTTCGCTGAACGTGACATGAAGAAGCAGCTGAACACAGTAGATACGACAAAGTCAATGGGCCTTGACACAATTCCGGCAATAGGACTGAAGGTGTGTGCTGCACAACAAGCCGTGTCCCAGGGGAAGCTGTTTCATTTGAGCTCTAAATCTGACAGCTCCCTGGCAATGTGGAATTTTACTCAGCTATGTCCAATCCCCTAAGAGGAGAATAATTACAATCTGACCAATTACAACTCCCTCCATCACATCACAAAAGCTAAATTGGTGGGAGTTGTTTTTGATACAGCTGCCAAGCAGCACAGAAATAACCAACTCAGTGTGTTTTCTGATCGTTCCCCATGTGGTGATTGCGCTGTTGTGGAAATGTCACTGGATTACTACTCCAGACCAAACTAATGCTCTGGCAGTTCTTGGAAGTTATAATTAATCAAATATCGAGATGTAAAATCTGATATCAGTAATAATGACCGTGCGCCTAATGTTGATTGTAAACTTTGATCTCCTTCCCAAATGTACTTTCAGGACGTGAATCTCCCGTGCTTTCCTGGATTTCCCTCGAAGTCACTCCAGACACATAGACATGTGATAAACTCTTCAATGGTCTCTGAATCTACCAAGCAAGATACTCACTTGTATCATACTGCTCCGAGGTCTTAATGGATATATCCGGACATGGCACTAGCGTTGGTATCGGAAAAGGGAACGGGAAACACAGTCCTGTCGACCCTGCAGAGACCTCCTTCCGAAGGTCTGAGAGAGCTTGTGACAACATTTACAGAGCCTTATCACAAACTGCAAAGAAATATCGGGAAAGGAGTACGTCATTCAACATATTGAACCCTTCTCATTCTAGCTCATGGAGAAAACCTCCTCAATGTAGTTTTCCCCACACAGTGTTCATATCAATAAAATACGAACTGCTGGAGTCACTTTGGTCCATCAATTTTGCTCCTCCATTCAATATACAGGCAGTTATACGCTTGTGACAACACTTACAGAGCCGTATCACAAACTGCAAAGAAATATCGGGAAAGGAGTACGTCATTCAACATATTGAACCCTTCTCATTCTAGCTCATGGAGAAAACCTCCTCAATGTAGCTTTCCCCACACAGTGTTCATATCAATAAAATACGAACTGCTGGAGTCACTTTGGTCCATCAATTTTGCTCCTCCATTCAATATACAGGCAGTTATACGATAATGCGTGTTTATTAAACACAATTTCGCTGCAACATCATTCGTGAATTGCGCAACATTCTTAATAAAGCCAGCTCCAATTCACTTATACGGGGTTCCATCCCCAGAACCAGCTAACAGCTAAACCCATCCTCGATCTGCAAAATTGACCCTCAGTTCAGCTAAAACAGGAATATTATCCACTCTACAAAACTGGAACTTGAGCTTGAAACTGGGATATGTAGTCTACATTTGGAAGGAATTTTACTTCAAACCAGGGTCGTATCTTGGAGAGAACTGGAATTCTGCGTCGAGATCATGTGGTCAGTCAGCCCACGCGCTTTCTGGTGAACAGATTTGTGGAAGGTAAAGGGGTTTAGTCAGTGACTGTGGTGTTAAAGTGTTACATTTACTGAACTATTTCATTACAATATATAGTTTCAAGATTTATGTAGCCCGTGCTATCGTTTGAGTTAGGCTGATTATGATTTTTGCTTTGATTTTTACTGATATTATTGGGGGTTCGCCCCTTACCCTCTTTTTCCCATTGGCCCCATTATTTAGATTGCACGATTTTCTATAATAGTATTCCACAGGAATGCAGCTTCCCTGTTATCGGAGAACTACCTGTAATGATCGCTGATCCTCCATCCTCACACCATACTCCTACTCTCCTCCCATTCTTTAGTGTCTGTCAACCTTTATTTTTTTCAGTACCTGGCATTCCACAGCCTAATGTGGTTGAGAATTCATCAGGTTTACCAGTCTCTGAGTGCAGACATTTATTCTCATCTCAATGCACTTTGGCCTATCTATGCCTAATAATGTAAACCCTTGTTTTAGACATCCCAGCCAGGGGAGTTATCATCCCTGCTTCCACACTCTCTCGCTCTGTCGGAGATTTATATCATTCACCCATTTTCCTAAAGTCCATGGAATACAGGCCCAGTCGCCCCAAACTGTGATCCTACAAAAGGCCTGTCATCCCAGAGATCAGTCTGGTCATCCTACGCCATCCTCAATGCCAAGTTTGTCCTTTATTGGGTAAGGAGACCGAAACTGTGCACAATACTGAAGAGTGTTCGAGATGAGGTCTCACCAAGGCCCTGTACGGTTATAGTAAGACACACTTACTCCTGAACTCAAATTCTCCTGAAATGTTGGTAAACACACCATATATTTTCAACAATGTTGTGTATTCCACTAGACAGCTCAGCCTGCTCTGGCCTGAGTGGGAACCGTACAGCAGGCTGGTAAAGTGTTGCTGCTGCTGTACAGGATCAGGGTAAGATCTCATTTGGAGTAATGTGCACAGATTTAATCTCATCATTAAGGCAGTATATTGGAATTAACTCAGAGATTATCCCTCATTTGATTTCAGCCATGAAGGTGTTAATCATAGAATTCCCTATAGTGTGGAAACAGGGCATCTGGCTCATCGACTCCACACCGATGCTCCGAAACCCATTCCCTACAAACCCCACTCCTCACCCCCCAAAACAGTCTCTGCAATCTGGCATTTTCTATAACAAATCTACCTAACCTGCACATGTGACTGTGGGAGGATGCTAGAGTATCCAACAGAAATCAGAAGGCAATGAATAACGTGCTTCACAAAAGATTAATATGCAACACAAGAACAC
>NW_025197990.1:0-5380 GCF_004010195.1 Chiloscyllium plagiosum
AAAGGAGTCTAAGTCTGTGAGACGGTGCATGTGTGAGTTTGCGCGTGTGTGTCTGTAGGAGTGTGCATGAATATCTGTCTGCGTGTCTGTGTGTATAGGAGTGGCTGTGTGTGTATAAGACACTCATGCACATGCTCTTACAGACACACTCACACATGCACCCTTTCACAGACTTAGACCCCTTTACACTCACACACATATATACACTCTCTCTCACAGACACTCACAACCCCCCACCCCAGACACACGCACACACATATACACAAATACGTTTGTGGGGTGAATTTGTACTTGCAGAGTTACATTGTACTTTGCTCAAAAACTGCATGAATCCATGTACGACTCTGTTAACTCATTTTTTCGATTACAATCAGTCTAAACATTATAGCACAGACAACAGAACATCTTCAACATCTTATCTGGCCTGACACTATTTTTTACAGTTAACCTGAGAATGTAACCTTTAAAAAAAGTTTTGTGATTTACATATGACAGAAGTGAAACTATCATGGTCATTCTAACAGATGAGAGACTTAACAAACAATCAAGATATTTTTCAATATATAATTTCAGTTACATCTCACTGTAAACTTTTGCTATAAATTCTGTATCTTACAATTGTGTACTCCACAACCATCTGATGAAGAAGCAGCGCGCCGAAAGCTAGTGCTTCCAATTAAACCTGTTGGACTAAAACCTGGTGTTGTGTGATTTTTAACTTTAGAGAGAAGAAATTCTTCTTCATCTGTTTTAACTCTTAAGTCCCTGGTCCTAGACTCTCCACATCTTACATGTCAAGTTCGCTAAAAAAATCTTCTATGTTTCAACCAGGTTGCTTCTCATTCTACAGTCTGTTCTGTTGAAACACAATAGTTTTGTTCCCATGTAATCCTGCATTATAAGAAAATTACGAAATAGTAGCATCATCTAAAGCAATGGAACTGGCATCATGTTGTAGCTAATACAGGTAAGGAAAGTTTGTATTCTACAAATAATGGTCTTAATTCTTCAATCGCTTTATAGCCAATTCACGTTGAAGAAATACACGTTATAGCAGAACCGACTGTACTAAACACCAATGAGTAGAGACTCAACTGTAAGGTATAGGGTTAAAATTGTGCAGAATAAGGGAACAGGTGTTGCTTCTGCAAAAGCTTACATTATAAAATTAGGCTGCGCATGCCAATACTAAACAGAAGAAGCGAAAACAGGTAGAATTATCTATGACTAATAGGGCAGAGTGACCGTGTAGCGGGATGTACCAGTAACAGGAGAATAGTGTGCCAGTCGCAGGAGGGATGTGGCCAACGGATGGAATTTAGTTTGACAGGATGATCGCACGAAGACAGCAAACTATGACAGGAGAGTCACATATGAGGAATGAGATAAATAAGAATAAGGGGTGACAGGCTTAGAGTAATGGGAGATGTAAACAGAGGTGGAGAGAAGCTAGACAAAGGTGGAGTGAAGCTAGAGCTTGTGACAGGCTACGCGCTACAGCAAAAGTAACCAATGGGGAGAAAGGGGAGGACCGAGAGTCGCAGCTGAACAGCATAAATCAGAATGTAACCCTCAGATCGGGGTGCTTACTCGTTAGGCACCCGTTTTTGCAAGTACGTATCAATAAAATTCGCTGCTTCAGAATTTGACTCGGACTGAAATTTATTAATATGTGAGTTTTGTTTCTCACACAACCTAGGAGAAAGTGAGGACTGCAGATGCTGGAGATCAGAGCTGAAAATGTGTTGCTGGAAAAGCGCAGCAGATCAGGCAGCATCCAAGGAGCAAGAGAATCGACGTTTCGGGCATGAGCCCTTCTTCAGGAATCCTGAAGAAGGGTTCATGCCCAAAACGTCGATTCTCCTGCTCCTTGGATACTGCCTGACTTGCTGCGCTTTTCCAGCAACACATTTTCAGATTCTCACACAACCTACTCAACCTCCCCTCATAAAACAATCTCTCCATACCCAGTATCTGTCCAGTGAACCTCCAAAGCAAGTATATCTTATCTTAGGTAGGGAGACCTCGAGTGTTCATATTCGTCCAAATTTAGCCTAGTATGGTTTTTGGTAAGACTTCTCTAATTTTATAACCCATTCCTTTTGAAATGTCAGGCAACATTATATTTGCCTTCCCTATTACCTGATTAACATGTGATTTATACATAAAGATTCCCAAACCCCTCTGTTCTGTAGCTTCCTGCAATCTTTCCCCATTTAAATATTATCATCTGGATTTATTCCATAACAGAAAAGTTTGAGTTGTGTAGAAATAACTAGGTCCACACGAACTGTGAACTGACCAGAGGCTGCCTGCTATATTATCAACAGAAAGTTCTCCGATGAGAGGAAATCTAAACCAAACTCATTCAGTCACACCCTGAACTCAACATTTTAACTCTGTCAGATGCTACCAGACCTGTTCAGCTCGTCTAGCATTCTCTGTATTTGTCCCAAGCCTGAAAAAGGGTTACACCCAAAACGGCAACTTCTCCACCTCCTGATGCTGCCTGGTGGGGGGGGAGGGGAGGCAGCAGGGGGCAGTGTTGTGTTCCTCCAGCCTCCTGCTTATCTACCTTGAATTCCAGCATCTGCAGTTTTTTTGTCTCATTCATGTTGGAAGCAGGTTTCAAGTAGGCACTCCCTAGCTTCTCCCATTTGGTGGTGTATAACTCTATGATGGCCTCTGGGATGCCATTCCTTGCCAGTGTCTTCATTCTTATCTTCAGCCTTAGAATGATTCCCTCGGACCCCACTTGCTGCACAGCCACGACATTCCCCATTTGTCAGTTTCGTCATGAAGTGCTCATCACACCACAATGATGCAGGACACCCTTTCTGGGCTATACTGCAAGGCCTTGCTGGAGCAGTCCAGGCTAAGAAAACTTATCATCAGGAGTCCTATCATCTGTTTCACAATGGCCCTAGTCGAAACATGTATCATATTCTATCTCTTGTGCATCAGTCTGAAACTTTCAAAAAGTTGTTGTCAGCCATATTTAGAGAGGGTAGACCTCGTCATCTAACAGTCATCCCCGTATGGCCTGAAGATCTTGGAAGGATGCAGGCAATTGTGAATTATCCCATGAAATTTGGAGAACAGCTCCAAAATCTGCCAGCGTTGGTCACAGAAAACCAGACCTTGATGATGTTGAAGCTTTTTTGGTTGATGATCTCTGCAGTTTGGTGGTAGGGCGCTCGCAAAGTATTGCAAGTGTACTGTAGCGCATACAGCCAGCACCTGGGGGAAGACAGCAATGTTGGAGAATTCATTGCCTGGGCTGCTTGATTCTCCCCATCGTGGGTGGAGAATTGGCATTAACGACTTGGCATGAACTGGAGAAAATGACATTAGTGACCTCCATATTCATATATAGGTCACAAATTGGGAGATGCTACTTAGATCCCCATTTGTTTCTTGGAGTTGGTTCTGCATCTCCAATGCATGAGCCCAAAACATAATAACATAACAAATAGAACACAATATCAGTAATGGTAATCTCAAGCCCTCACACTAATCAGTATGAAGTATCATATTATACCCTGACACAGAGTGCTATGTAGCTCTGAACTATATAACCTCATCCAAGATGCATGTTTCAGAACCTCGGGCATTCATCGACTGTGATAGCGCCCCCTCGCAAAGAAAAGCTCCCCTTAAACATCACAAACCTTGCATACTTTCTGTTCAGTGTGAAAATGTGACAGCTTCAAAGCATTGTCTTCTAATCTCAAGTATGAGAAGTGATGCAGAAAGGACAAACACAGGTGAGACTTCTGAGGTTGAATCTCAATGGATCTGTTTATGTAAGATGGCGAGGTGGCAAACGATGCAAACCATAAAATGGTCATGATTGCTTAAGGTCATAATTTTTACTGTTTATTCCTGCAAAAAGAATGAGCTGCCAATGAATTGGAATTTGCTTCTAGGTAAGTTGCAATGCTGAATCAGTAAATGCATGATTAGTGCAATTGCCCCTAGCATGACCTCACATACAAAGAGTTCCACTCTGTTCCCAAAGAGAGAAACAGTAACTTAGTTCACACACTTTGCATGTCATGGCATCATTTTGTCTCCTTAATACACAATTGAATTTGGTATTAAAATGGCAAGGTTTCAACTTCATGTTCTGGTTGCAAGGTCAATCTAATACAAAAGGAAATGCAGCCTAACTTCATTTTTCTATTGTGCAGTTGTTCCTGCCAACCTTTTAACCTCCTCCATTTACATTAAACTTCTTTAGCTAATGTTTCCAATTCAATCCCTGAATCCATGGCTTTGCAAATTGCCATGTGTTTGTTGGCTGGTCACCCTCCTCATTATTCATCATCAATTCCTCAACAAAGTTCAAAGGAGATGTGAGGGGCAAGTTTTCTTTTATCCACAGAGAGTGGTGGGAGTCTGGAATGCATTTCCAGGGGTGGTGGTGGAGGCAGATATGATAGGGCTGTTTAGGGGACTTTTAGGTGAGCACATGAATATACAAGGAATGGAAGGATATGGACCGGGGCAAGCAGCAGGGATTAGTATAACTTGGCGCCATGTTTGGCACAACATGGTGAGCCAAAGGGCCTGTTTCTGTGCTGTGCTGTTCTATGTCAGCACTGCCCATTAGCAATATTCAAAACTCACCATTTAAAACTAACCCGAAATGATTGCAGCAATTCAAGAAGGCAGTTCACCACCACATTGTTAGGGTAACTTGGGATGGGCAACAAATGCTGGTCCAGTCAACAATACCCATATCCCATGAAGGAATTAAAAAGACAGGAAAATTGAAAAAAAGAAAATTCAATGTCAGAAATATGACTTTTTTCAAGTTTGCCAAATTCCCAATTTTACCACCATGACCCACGACACTCAAAAGAGTAGAAAATTCCTCAACGTTTCCACATTACCTTTCCAAAAACATTGGCACAAGACAATGGCCCAGCCATATTGCCATGCTGGTCAGTAACAGTTGGATTTATGGCGGGAGTTTGTCAAAACAACTAGAATGCCAAGAGCTTTATCTTGTCGTCTAGTTAATAGAAAGGCGCAGTGAACAAACAGAAACACCAGATAATTAAGCTGTTCAAGGAAAAGACACATCTTGTACTCTGACTTATCAAAGTCCCAAGTTAGCAAGAAGACTGAAGAACATAAAGAAAAACATGATTGATATGGAAGATATTCAAGGACAATCAAAAGCATGGAACAGTGAACAGAAAGTCAACATAGTTTATGGTTCAATTTATGATGAAACTCATGAACGGAGCTCAAATTTTGTTTTAATGATTGGATACCTGGAAGTGGCAACATAAGAGGCATTAAAATGCAGAATTTAGGGCAGAACACTACAAGATTTATCACCAATTCTGCCAAATTTTGATCCCAGACA
>NW_025197991.1:0-3290 GCF_004010195.1 Chiloscyllium plagiosum
AAGGGGGTGGCGGGGGGGGAGAGCAACCTCTCCACATCCTCCCCCTGTCAACGTCCCCCTGAGAATCTTGCACGCTTCAATAAAGTCGCCTCTTGTTCTTCTAAACGCCAACGGGTGCAGGCCCCAACCGACTCCACCCCTCCCTCGACAGACAATCCCCTCCGTCCCCGGGACCGGCCCAGTGTACCTTCTCTGGAGTGCCCTCTGGTCTATCCTTGCTTGGATACGGGGCCCCGCATCCTTCCACGGTACTGTAGCTGCGTTCTGACTCGTGCCTTGTACAATTCTAGCAAAGCCTCTCTGCTTTTACATTCTGTTCCCTTCGAAATAAAGGCCTGCATTCCATTTCCCGTCCCGGATTACCCGCTGAACGTGGATGGTTTTATGATTTTTACTTATGGAGGGAATCCTTCTGCGCTGCAGAGTTCCACAATATCTCTTCATTCAGCTCCTGTATACCTCCTGCATGACCTCACACATCCTCCCAGTGCGGCACTCCTGCGAGGAATATTCTGTCTAACTCTTCATTTCTTGCCCGCTTGCTTGACCCGTCCAGAGTTTTTCTGTCACCTCCACGTTTCATCGTCCTCCCCATATTTTCGAGTCTTAAAGCCTGGCATGGACTGAGAACATAGGCTAGCCAGGAACCTTTTCCTTATTTTAAAGGTAAATATGTGTTCCAGGCGCAATTCGACTGGTGAAACGACTCGACATTACACAATTTAGATTAGATTAGATTCCCTACAGTGTGGACACAGGCCCTTCGGCCCAACAAGTCCACACCGACCCTCCGAAGAGAGTTGTATTTCGTTGTATTTTCACTGCAGTGTTTAAATAAAAGAAGGACTTGGAATAACTTCACTCTATTAGAAAACTTAATAGAATAGGTAATCATTCCTAATTAACTGTTCCCATCCAGTCACATTCCATAAACACACCACTTGGTAAAAAGGCAAATTCAGAAAATTGTCTCACATGCTACACCCCAGTAAGACAAACCCCAGCTGTAACTGAGAGGTGGGGGGGGGAGAAAATAGCTGTTTCTTCAAGACTCCAGCAGCTTCTGCTGAATCTTTAAAAATAAACTCGAAATCCTGTTTCGTTGGGAGCTGGCCACACCCAGCCAGGCTGCATCTATTGTTCCAATGTTTCAAAAGAAGGGCTCACCAGCTGGTAACGTTACCATGGATAGCTATGCACTTCTCACTTAATCTCGCTCATCAAAGAAACCAGGACAAAATACAGTTGGTAAAGCCACCAGCATCCTCACCAGAGAGAGCGAGAGAGAGAAAGAGAGAGAGTGAGGCAGACAGAGTAAGAGAGAGAGAGAGAGAGAGAAGAATAGAGCAGGCGACAATGGTTAAGCATCCATGTTCTTGACACAGTGCAGTCCAGGAGCTTAGTGCTAAGAGAGTTAAAGACATGATGCTTGTGTTGCAAGTCCCCCATCTTGAAACCCTTTCAGAGCAGATCAGATGAAGGGGCAGCGCTCCGAAAGCCTGTGATCTCAGACAAGCCTGTTGGACCATAACCTGGTGTCATGTGACTTCGTCCACCCCGGTCCAACACTGGCACCTCATTTCTGAAGAAGGTTCACTGGACCCGAAACATTAACTCTGCTGTCGCTCCACAGGTCCTGCCTGACTTGTTGGGGGTTATGAAGGTGTAGGTGTGTACTGTATCTTTGAGAGAGGGAGGAAACTGGCACGGACTGAAAGCAGAGTGGGCTGAACAATCTAAAAATGGAGCATTTGGTTGCCATAAATAGCGGGAACTGTGTTGCCATGGTACAAAAAACAAATTCAAATTGGACCAATCAGTTTAAAGTATGCCCCAGAGTCCAAAATCCAACCAAATTTGGGTTTCAGATGACATCAAAGCAATGAAATGATTCGATGTTTGGGGGTATAAAACCGGACATTTTGAACAGTTAGGGGGAGAACAGCAAAGAGCACCAATAAGTACAGACTGCTAGCAAAATAGCTCTCTAACAGGTACCTGTCCGTAAGATATTTGTGCAGCTGAACACTGAAGCCGACCGAGAGAAATCTACAGGGGACGTTCGACATCTGGGTGTTTTGGAAATTGATTTGCTATAGTTTTAAGAGGGAAGTATGTAAGTTAGTTTGCGGAGCTGGAAGGTGTTTTCAGATGTTTTGTCACCATGACTAGGTAACATCATCAGTGAGAGTCTCTGGTGAAGTCCCACCTCTCTATTTATAGATCCTGGTTTCTTAACGTGGGAAATCTCATTTCCAGTTCTTTTTTCAAGGGAATGTGAATAGGATCTAAATCGATGTGTTTATTGATGGAGTTCCGGTTAGAATGGCATGCCTCAAAGAATTCTCGTGCGTATCTTTGTTTGGCCTGTGTGTTGTCCCAGTCAAAGTGGTGTCCTTCTTTGGCTGTATGTATAGAAACTTGTGATAGTGGGTCATGTCTTTTGGTGGCTAGTCGGTGTTCATGTATCCTGGTGGCAAGTTTCCTACGAGTTTGTCTGGTGTAGTGTTTTTTTTAAAAGAGTTCTTGCATGGTATCTTGTAAGTGATGTTAGATTTGCTGGTGGTATCTAATGGATCCTTGAGGTTCATTAGTCACTGTTTAAGTGTGTTGGTAGGTATGTGGGCTACCGTGATGCCAAGGGGTCTGAGTAGAGTCAGAGAGATGTACAGCACGGAAACAGACCCTTCAGTCCAACTTGTCCATGCCAAACAGATATCCCAACCTAATCTAGTTCCATTTGCCAGCACCTGGCCCATATTCCTTCAAACCCTTCCTATTCATATACCCATCCAGATGCCTTTTAAATGTAGTCATGGTACCAGCCTCCACCACTTCCTCTGGCAGCTCATTCCATACCAGTGCCATCCTCTGTGTGAAAAAATAGGTCTCTTTTATATCTTTCCCCTCTCACCCTAAACCTATGCCCTCTAGTTCTGGACCCCATCCCCCCACCCCAGGGAAAAGACCTTGTCTATTTACCCTATCCATGCCCCTCATGATTTTATAAACCTCTATAAGGTCACCCCTCAGCCTCCGACGCTCCAGGGAAAACAGCCCCAGCCTGTTCAGCCTCTCCCTGTAGCTCAACCCTGGTAACATCCTTGTAAATCTTTTCTGAACCCTTTCAAGTTTCACAACATCTTTCCGATAGGAAGGAGACCAGAATGGCACACGATATTCCAACCCTGAAGCGTGGAGAGATAAGCTATAGGAGGGTGGGGGTGGGGAGAAAGTAGCATAGAGTACAATGGGTGAGTGGGGGAGGGGATGAAGGTGATAGGACAGGG
>NW_025197991.1:4299-5381 GCF_004010195.1 Chiloscyllium plagiosum
CCCTCTGCCCTAATTACTCACACTCCGCCCCCCCCCCCGCGCGCTGAAACCCCAGTGGCTCAGCCCGTACGAGTCACTCAGACTCCGCCCCCAGACATCGAGGCTCCGCCCCGTCCCAGATCGGTCGTGGATTAACGGCCAACGGCCCGGCGGTGGGAGATGACCCACAGCGTCTTGTGAGGAGGGCAGTGGGGGTAAACAGGGACGAACGCGAAGACGAGACAAAGTCTCCTCAGGAGCACAGTGATTCCTTTAAACCACCGTCCCCGGCCGCTACCGTCTCCCCTTATTAACCCTCCCCCTCCTTTACCAGGACGCTCCATGTCCCCGGCGCCTTGACAGGCGACTGGGTTCCCCGTGAATCCCGCCTCTACGTTTGGGCAATCAGGGCGTCGGACAGCGCCGATTGGTGCGGCGCACTGTCTGTCATGCACGCACTCACCGCTGGTTGGTTAGGCCAACTGCCCGTCAGGGTCGGCTCCATAGCTGCCAAAGGCGGGCTCAGCGTCCAATGGCTGATCGAGCTGCCCGTCAGGGGTGGGTCCATTGGTGAGCGGTGCCGTGGAGCGGCGGAGCCAGATGGCCGTCAGCATCGCACCCATAGGCGGGTAGAGCCGTCCGTCAGATCCAGACCCAGCGTGGATTGGTTACAAGCAGCTACCACTCGGTAGGCCTGATGCTGATTGTGGTAGACCTGATGCTGATTGGTTGTGGGCTTTCACCCGCCCCGTGGAGCCAAATGGGGAATCCCATTGGCAGACGCTGATGTCCGTCGGCGGGCCCCGGAGGTGGATTGGTGGAGCTGACTGTCTATCAGGACAGGGAAAGGAGCCGATTGGAGACAGTCGGTGTCACTCAACTCCAGTTGGGGCGGAGCGCAGGTGCGAGCAGGCTCCTTGTTTTTTTCCCCCTCTCTCCGGATGAGACGGGGCGGCGGGAGAGAGAGAGAGAGAGAGAGAGAGGGGGAAAGAGCCTAGCAACGGGAGCCTAGCAACCGGCGGACCCTGGCAACGGGAGCCTAGGACCTTGGCAACTGGGGCGACCCCGCGGGGATGTAAGGTCAGTGACAGGTCACACACCCC
>NW_025197992.1:0-5381 GCF_004010195.1 Chiloscyllium plagiosum
TGCCACCGTGCCTTACAATGCACTAAAACTGCAGGGAAATGCCGACTTGGAAGATGCCATCCAAATGGAGTTCAGTTGCGCGACAAATGTGTTACGGTATAGAGCAGTTTGTATCCCTTCAAATATTAGAATTAGAATCCCTACAGTGCAGAAAAAGACCGTTTGGTCCAACAGGTCCACACCGACCCTCTGAAGAGCGACTCAACCCGATCCATTCACCTATATTTACCCTTGTCTAATACATCCAATCGACACATTCCTGAACGCTATGAACAATTTAGCAGAGCAAACCCACCTGACATGAACATATTTGGGGTGTGAGAGGAAACCCACGCAGTCACGGGCAGAATGTGCAAGCCCCACACAGATATTCGTTCGAAGCTGCAATCGAATCCGGGTCCTTAACGCTTTGAGGCAGCAGTACTAACCACTGAGCCACTGTGCCG
The DNA here is from genome assembly GCF_004010195.1 of Chiloscyllium plagiosum. Lineage (NCBI taxonomy): Eukaryota > Metazoa > Chordata > Chondrichthyes > Orectolobiformes > Hemiscylliidae > Chiloscyllium > Chiloscyllium plagiosum. The sequence goes on from NW_025197992.1 coordinate 447, forward strand.
CCACTGAGAAGGTAGCCTAGACATTTTTATTTTACGTCATTAGGTAGCTTTACAGTGGATATTACAGAACTGATGCAGGTTAATAAAAATAACATGCATTAAAGCAAAAAAAGATGTGGTTAAACACCGCAGTTGAAACACACAAGCAAAAAAACGAGCTTAGAATATCTTAACTATCTGAAAACCCAACCGACATGACTTCACAATTTAACGAAGCTGTTCCAAATCCCACAATGTCCCATAGAAGCATCCCTTGGCAAATGATAAGTAAAAAGAAACGTTCTTCCAGTCAGCCGAGGTTTCAGAGAGAAGAATCAGGCCAGAAATAACAGTTGTAGCATGGAATCTCTTTTTTACTGTAACACAATCTCTGCTACCAGCAGTTTTTCTTACTGCCTGCTAAAACTCAACCAAACGATGAAACGCCTGAGCTTCTGTGCAAATGTTGTGCCATTGTTAAATATAATCACTCCAGATATGTCGGCAACTCTGCCTTTAAGAACATAACTCAGTCAAAAAAGCAGCTTGTTAAAATTAGCATCATACAATATAACTAAAATATTGCATGGTCACTCTGAAATAAATAACAGAGAGAAGTTCTGACTGGTGTTGTCACCAGTACTTACCCATAAATTAAGATCATCTGAAAAGGTAAACAGTTCATCCCATTAAGCTATTTCGAGACTCACCTATTTCCATATTTGAATCAATGGTTCCTCGGGTGTTAAAAAGATTGTCGCGCAAGTGATATTTAATTAGCAGTGTACATAAATTTCATGCAGATTTTTATTTGACGTCCACGGTATGAACACTATATGGTTTGTCCAAGAAACCTACACTGTTGTCATCATTCTCTCATTGTCCATCAGTCCTAAATAGGAACAGCACTCTAAGTGAAGAACGTAATCATTCCCTTAGCACATATCTTTTTTCTCTGTTCGGAATTATGTCGATGTACCGATGTTGGGCTGGGGTGGTCAGAAGTAAAACGACACCAGTTTATAGTTCAGCACGTTTAGTTGAAATCCCAAGCTTTCTGAGCGCTGATCCTTCTTCAAGTTAAATCTGCTTCACTTGACGAAGGAGCAAAAGTGTGTGATTTGAAGAAAAGTTGTTGGAGAATAAGCTGATGTCATGTAAAACATGACCATATTTTCTGAAGCCTCAAAATAGGTATGTGAGCCATAGTTCAAGATTCTCTTCTCAAAGGATAACAAACCTATCTGCGAATCAATGTTTGAAAACATTCCAAGAATGTTGAACTTTAGAAGGAGAATATTATTCTTTCTTTTTGTTTCCGATAACGCACGTGTTGCTGACTTATAATTCTTAATCATTCTTCATTGGTCCATAGTGGTCCAACTGCTTTCAATAGTGTGACGATACTGTCCCCTTAAGAGGCGCACTGACTTGTTTATCTTGCAGAGCAGACCTGTTACATTCGTACGGAAAGGTCTTTTGAATCAGGCAGTGGGAAAACAGCTGTGAGTTCTACCTGTGTATTATTTTCAGTAAGATAAAATAATAATCATGAATGAGCACAAAAAGAGTCATACAGACCAAACAGAATTACTTTAACATAGACGATGATATTGCTCATTCCTGCAGCTGAAATGTTTGAGTTCTGTTGCTAAAAAGACGTCTTAGACAGAGAGACGTCCACTTATAAATCACATGGTACAGAATGTTATTTCTAATGTTTCTTTCTCCTGGACTGGAGATATGGAGACAAGATATGGAAAGACAAATGGTGTTTCTGATTTGCCTTTGCAAGAGGCGTGTTTGTGGAATGATGTCTATATTGAAGGATTTCATGACTACATAGAACATAGAAGAGTACAGCGGATTACAGGCCATTCGGCCTTCGATGCTGACTGGCCTTTTATCCTACTCTAAGTTTATAAAAACCTGCCTATCCAACAGTCACTTAAATGTTCTGACTGTACCTGACTCTCCAAACACTGCTAGCAGTGCATTCCATGCACCCAAAATGCTCTCTTTGAAAGAAATCCTATCTCTGACATTTTCCCTAAATCTTCCTCCAATTACCGTTAATAGATGCGCCCTCATGATAGACATTTCGATCATTGGAAAAGGTCTGTGGCTATCCACTCTATTTATGCGTCTCAACATCTTGTACGTCTCTGTCAAGTCACAGCTTATCCTACTTCGCTGTAATGAGAAAAGACGTAGCCTTCTCGAACTGCTTTCATAAGGATTGCCCTCCAGTCCAGGCAGCATCCTGGTAAATCTCCTCTGCACCTTCTCTGAAGATTCCACATATATCCGGCAATGAGTCAAACAGAGCTGAACACATCGTTCTAAATGTGGTGTATTCTGCTGCAGCATAGCTTCACGCTTCCTAAACTGGATATGTAATACATTAACTTGTTTAGAATGTCAACACAGTAAAATGATTTTTGATTTGTATTTCAACTGCGTTGTAAGAGTAAAGTATGTTTGCAGAAAGGTTTGTGATAGATATCGAATCATATCTGGAACACACTGTCTTACTAGTGTCTTTTGATAAATATTAATGTTCAGATCTATGCCATCCCCATAATATACTTTGGGGTGAGGATTGGATGGGGGGGGGGGGGGGGGGGGGGGCTAGTTGGTGTCTGCTCTGCTCTTGTCCATAAGAATACAAATGACCAAAGGACTTCTGCGTTCAGACTAACATAAGAAGCTTCTCAATCCCCTTCAATCTTTCTGGCTGTTTGAATTTGACTCTTTGAATATGAATACTTAATTGTGTTTATTTCTGATATGCTATAATATAAGAAAAATAACTTGCACAATCGACAGGACCATGAATCTGCAGAATATGCAAAAGAAAAATGGCACAGTCTGTTTGCTACTCTCCGTATCTGTGTCATAACAATTAAGTCTGGTGGCCAAAGTTCTCAGTCTGTTACGGATATGAAAACTCAGTAATATGTGACTAAAACAACAAAACTAGAGCGACAAAGAGCAATGAAATTCAATCCATATCGAAATAATCTACTAACATCCGTCTAGGATCAATGTAATAGTTTGGTTTTACATAAAAGAACATTGTTTATTACATATTCAGCTTCCTATGTAAAGTGATGAGGTATGAATTTTTTCATAAAAATAATAGAAAAGTGGTTGTTGCTGGAACTAAGCTGTAGTTATGTCAGTGCAGTATTTTGCCTTAGACGTTGACAACAAATTTTCACAAATCTATTAAAGGTGAAATTAACAGTGAACGAAACTGATGATTCCAAGTCTGCACACTGCAGAGCACGAATAACACTACACACAGGTGAAATCAGAAAGAAAGATGATTGGAAAAAATGACAAGTAATCCGCCACAGTATGACGATTGACAAAAGGGATTGCACAGGAGAAAATACACTGAGCATCGATCGCGGGATGGACAGACCGGCGGTGAAGAAAGGCAGAGAGAGAGAGAGAGGAAGGGACAGAAATCGGGACTGGGGAATAGTTTATGGACATGGAATAGGTGAGATGCACTTTGGAGGCAGAGTATGGGTAACGACTTTGAGAGACAGATTGCGCAAAGGGACTGCGTAAAATAGATTAGGGAGGCACATATGCCGAGACACACTGAAAGAAAGACTCGATGAGACAGACAATTTTTTGTGGGAGATTCGTGGAGACAGACTCTGGGGAATGTGTGGAGAGACTGGGGAGACAAATCGTTAGATGAGACAGTGGGAGTCGAACTGTAGGGACTGTGAAAGAAAGTGAAGGAGACAGACAGGTATAAAATTCTTCAATGCCTACTTTGAGCTTGATGATAATATAATGCCATGATAAGCAATTCACCCAATCAGTGTTTAGAAGCTGATGGCAGCTGAAATGGAAGATAATTATAAAGAAAACTGCTATAAAGATCTGTGCGGCAGCTACAACCTGCAGTTCTTTGTTTTGAAATGGACAGATTTGAAATGCATAGATTTGTAGACTCGCCATTGTGGATGTACTCATGTTAGCCCTCTACTGAGCATTTTAGGTTTTTGTGAAATTGATTGATTAGTCTATTCTTTTGTGCTACCAGAAGTAAGATCCTGGGTCTGAGGAAGGGCTCCTGGTTTTTGAATTTTAGGTAGTCCATAGAAGTGTGATGTGTTGGATCCAGCTGGCTCATTTTTGTTGGACGTCTGTCTTGATTAATTCCTGCTTTTCATGCAGGAATTTCAGGTATTCACGGGCGGCACTCTATCAGATGACATTAATTTCCCATCTTCAGACCTGGAAATTATATTCAGACATTTTATCAACATACTTGGTAACGTAGTCAGTGAGACTCTGGTGAAGCGCTGGTGCTATATACTGCTTATTATTTAATTGTTTATGTTTATTTACTTACTTGGTGACGTCATTTCCGGTTATTATTCTCAAAGGGTGGTAGATGGAGTCCAAATCGATGTGTTTGTTGATAGAATTCGAATTGGAATGTCTTGCTTCTGGGAACTATATGCTCCTCACTACTTCACACGCACGAACAAGAAGGATTTCTTAGCAGCATGAGAAGCAACATGGAAAGACAACGAACACACAGAGGAAACTCAACAAACCATCATTCATACTGTTGCACTAACATCAAGCAAGACAAAAGAAGGAATCATATACAATACACAAGAAAGGGAAGACAATATAAGGACTCAAAAAAGTCAAAAAAAATGTAATCCTATCCACGGAGAAAGGACGCTTAACAGTTCATGTAAACAAATCATTGGAATATACTGTAAGCAAATATGAAGTCTTACATACTGGTAGGAGTAGCTGTAAAATAGTTTATTACTTGAATGGTTAAAAAGTTGCAGCTGGCTTGTAGAGTTACATGGTTGTCCTCAGAATTGCAAAAGATTCATCTTCAAGTTAAAAAAGTAATCATTGCCGAGCACCTAGTCAAAATGGCCTCTCCCCTCGTCGGCCTGTCAA
>NW_025197993.1:0-5381 GCF_004010195.1 Chiloscyllium plagiosum
TGCGTTGCTGAACAGTGTGAGGTGCTGCAAAGTTTGAAGGTGCTGCACAGTGTGAGGTGCTGCACAGTGTGAAGGTGCTGCACAGTCTGGTGGTGCTGAACAGTGTGAAGATGCTGCACAGTGTGGTGCTGGTGCTCACTGTGAGGAGCTGCACAGTGTGAAGTTGCTGCACAGTGTGAGGTGCTGCACAGTGTGCGGTGCTGCACAGTGTGAGGTACTGCACAGAGTGAGGTGTTACACAGTGTGAAGGTGTTCCACAGTGTGAGTTGCTGCACAGTGTGAAGGTGTTGCACAGTCTGGTGGTGCTGAACAGTGTGAAGATGCTGCACAGTGTGGTGCTGGTGCTCACTGTGAGGTGCTGCACAGTGTGAAGTTGCTGCACAGTGTGAGGTGCTGCACAGTGTGAGTTGCTGCACAGTGTGAAGGTGTTGCTCAGTGTCAAGGTGCTGCACAGTGTGGAGTTGCTGTACTTTGTGAAGGTGCTGCACAGTGTGAGGTGCTGCACAGTGTGATGGTGCTACACAGTGTGAAGGTGTTCCACAGTGTGAGTTGCTGCACAGTGTGAAGGTGTTGCTCAGTGTCAAGGTGCTGCACAGTGTGGAGTTGCTGTACTTTGTGAAGGTGCTGCACGGTGTGTGGTGCTGCACAGTGTGAGGTGCTGCACAGTGTGAGGTGCTGCAGAGTGTGAAGGTGCTACACAGTGTGATGGTGCTGCACAGTGTGAGGTGCTGCACAGTGTGAGGTGCTGCACAGTGTGAGGGGTGCTGCACAGTGTGATGGTGCTGCACAGTGTGAGGTGCTGCACAGTGTGATGGTGCTGCACAGTGCGAGGTGCTGTAGAGTGTGAAGGTGCTGCACAGTGTGAGGTGCTGCACAGTGTGAGGTGCTGCACAGTGTGATGGTGCTGCACAGTGTGAGGTGCTACAGAGTGTGAAGGTGCTGCACAATGTGAGGTGCTGCATAGTGTGAGGTGCTGCACAGTGTGAAGGTCCTGCACAGTGTGTGGTGCTGCACAGCGTGAAGGTGCTGCACAGTGTGAGGTGCTGCACAGTGTGAGGTGCTGCACAGTGTGAGGTACTGCACAGTGTGAGGTGCTGCACAGTGTGCGTTGCTGGACAGTGTGAGGTGCTGCAAAGTGTGAAGGTGCTGCACAGTGTGAGGTGCTGCACAGTGTTCGGTGCTGCACAGTGTGAAGGTGTTGCTCAGTGTGAAGTTGTTGCACAGTGTGAGGTGTTGCACAGTGTGAAGGTCTTGCACAGTGTGCAGGTGTTGCACAGTGTGAAGGTGCTGCACAGTGTGAAGGTGTTGCACAGTGTGAAGGTGTTGCTCAGTGTGAAGGTGCTGCACAGTGTGAGGTGTTGCTCAGTGTGATGGTGTTGCACAGTGTGAAGGTGTTGCTCAGTGTGAAGGTGTTGCACAGTGTGAGGTGTTGCACAGTGTGAAGGTGCTGCACAGTGTGAAGGTGTTGCTCAGAGTGGGTTGCTGCGCAGTGTGAAGGTGTTGCTCAGTTTGAAGGTGCTGCACAGTGTGAGGTGTTGCTCAGTGTGAAGGTGTTGCACAGTGTGAAGGTGTTGCTCAGTGTGAAGGTGTTGCACATTTTGAGGTGTTGCACAGTGTGAAGGTGCTGCAAAGTGTGAAGGTGTTGCTCAGTGTGAAGGTGTTGCACAGTGTGAGTTGCTGCACAGTGTGAGGTGCTGCACAGTGTGAGGTGCTGCACAGTGTGGAGGTTCTGCTCACTGTGAGTTGCTGCACAGTGTGAGGTACTGCACAGTGTGAATATGCTGCACGGTGTGAGGTACTGCACAGTGTGAGTTGCTGCACAGTGTGAGGTGCTGCACAGTGTGAAGGTGTTGCACAGTGTGAAGGTGCTGCAAAGTGTGATGGTGCTGCACAGTGTGAGCTGCTGCACAGTGTGAAGGTGCTGCACAGTGTGAATTGCGGCACAGTGTGAAGGTGCTGCATGGTGTGAGTTGCGGCACAGTGTGAAGGTGCTGCACAGTATGATGGTGCTGCACAGTGTGAGCTGCTGCACAGTTTGAGGTGCTGCACAGTGTGAAGGTGCTGCACAGTGTGAGTTGCGGCACAGTGTGAAGGTGCTGCACAGCATGATGGTGCTGCACAGTGTGAGCTGCTGCACAGTGTGAGGTGCTGCACAGTGTGAAGGTGCTGCACAGTGTGAGGTGCTGCCAGGGGAAAGGTGCTGCACAGTCAGAGGAATGCCCTGCACAATATTAGGTGCTGCACAGTGTGAGGTTCTGCACAGAGTGAGGTGCTGTACAGTGTGAGTTGCAGCACAGTTTGAAGGTGCTGCACAGCATGATGGTGCTGCACAGTGTGAGCTGCTGCACAGTTTGAGGTGCTGCACAGTGTGAAGGTGCTGCACAGTATGATGGTGCTACACAGTGTGAGGTGTTGCACAGTGTGAGTTGCTGCACAGTGTGAGGTGCTGCACAGTGTGAGGTGCTGCACAGGGTGGTGGTTCTGCTCATTGTGAGTTGCTGCACAGTGTGAGGTACTGCACAGTGTGAATGTGCTGCACGGTGTGAGGTGTTGCACAGTGTGAGTTGCTGCACAGTGTGAGTTGCTGCACAGTGTGAGGTGCTGCACAGTGTGATGGTGCTGCACAGTGTGAGCTGCTGCACAGTGTGAAGGTGCTGCACAGTGTGAGTTGCGGCACAGTGTGAAGGTGCTGCACAGTGTGATGGTGCTGCACGGTGTGAGTTGCGGCACAGTGTGAGGTGCTGCACAGTTTGAGGTGCTGCACAGTTTGAGGTGCTGCACAGTTTGAGGTGCTGCACAGTGTGAAGGTGCTGCACGGTGTGATGGTGCTGCACAGTGTGAGCTGCTGCACAGTGTGATCTGCTGCACAGTTTGAGGTGCTGCACAGTGTGAAGGTGCTGCACAGTGTGAGGTGCTGCACAGTGTGAGGTGCTGCACAGTGTGAATGTGCTGCACGGTGTGAAGTGCTACACAGTGTGATGGTGCTGCTCAGAGTGAGGTGCTACACAGTGTGAAGGTGCTGCTCAGTGTGAGGTGCTGCAAAGTGTGAAGGTGCTGCACAGTGTGAGCTGCTGCACAGTTTGAGGTGCTTCATAGTGTGCGGTCCTGCACAGTGTGAAGGTGCTGCACAGTGTGAGGTGCTGCACAGTGTGAATGTGCTGCACGGTGTGAGGTGCTACACAGTTGTATGGTGCTGCTCAGAGTGAGGTGCTGCAAAGTGTGAAGGTGCTGCACAGTGTGAGGTGCTGCACAGTGTGATGGTGCTACACAGTGTGAGGTGCTGCAGAGTGTGAAGGTGCTACACAGTGTATGGTGCTGCACAGTGTGAGGTGCTGAACAGTGTGAAGGTGCTGCACAGTGTGAGGTGCTGCACAGTTTGAAGGTGCTGCAGTGTGAGGTGCTGCACAGTGTGAGGTGCTGCACAGTGTGAAGGTGCTGCACAGTGTGAAGGTGCTGCACAGTGTGAAGGTGCTGCACAGAGTGAGGTGCTACACAGTGTGAAGGTGTTGCTCAGTGTGAAGGTGCTGCACAGTGTGGAGTTGCAGCACAGTGTGAGGTGCTGCACAGTGTGAAGGTGCTGCACAGTGTGAGGTGCTGCACAGTGTGCGTTGCTGAACAGTGTGAGGGTGCTGCACAGTGTGAAGCTGCTGCACAGTGTGATGGTGCTGCACAGTGTGAGGGTGCTGCACAGTGTGAGTTGCTGCACAGTGTGAGGTGCTGCACAGTGTGCGTTGCTGAACAGTGTGAGGTGCTGCAAAGTGTGACGGTGCTGCACAGTGTGATGGTGCTGCACAGTTTGAGGGTGCTGCACAGTGAGAGGTGCTGCAAAGTGTGAAGGTGCTGCAGATTTTTCGGTGCTGCACAGTGTGAAGGTGTTGCTCAGTGTGAAGGTGCTGCACAGTGTGAGGTGCTGCACAGTGTGAAGATGCTGCACAGTGTGAAGGTGCTGCGCAGTGTGAAGGTGTTGCACAGTGTGAGGTGCAGCACAGTATGAGGTGCTGCACAGTGTGATGGTGCTGCACAGTGTGAGCTGCTGCACAGTTTGAGGTGCTGCACAGTGGGAAGGTGCTGCACGGTGTGAAGGTGTTGCACAGTGTGAAGGTGTTGCACAGTGTGAAAGTGCTGCACAGTATGATGGTGCTGCACAGTGTGAGGTGCTGCACAGTGTGGTGGTGCTGCACAGTGTGAGGTGCTGCACAGTGTGATGGTGCTGCACAGTGTGAGGTGCTGCACAGTGTGAGGTGCTGCACAGTGTGGTGCTGGTGGTCACTGTTAGGTGCTCCACAGTATGAAGGTGCTGCACAGTGTGAGTTGCTGCACAGTGTGCAGTGCTGCACAGTGTGAGGTGCTGCATAGAGTGAGGTGCTGCACAGTGGGAAGGTGCTGCACAGTGTGAAGGTGCTGCACAGTGGGAAGGTGCTGCACAATGTGAAGGTGCTGCACAGTGTGGTGGTGCTGAACAGTGTGAAGATGCTGCACAGTGTGAAGATGCTGCACAGTGTGGTGCTGGTGCTCACTGTGAGGTGCTGCACAGTGTGAGGTGATGCACAGTGTGAATGTGCTGCACATTCTGAGGTGCTGCACAGTGTGAAGGTGCTGCAGAGTGTGAAGGTGCTGCACAATGTGATGGTGCTGCACAGTGTCAGGTGCTGCACTCTTTGAAGGTGCTGCACAGTGTGAGGTGCTGCACAGAGTGAGGTGCTGCACAGTGTGAAGGTGCTGCACGGTGTGATGGTGCTGCACAGTGTGAGGTGCTGCAGAGTGTGAAGGTGCTGCAGAGTGTGAAGGTGCTGCACAGTGTGAGGTGCTGCAGAGTGTGAAAGTGCTGCACTGTGTGCAGGTGCTGCACAGTGTGAGGTGCTGCAAAGTGTGAAGGTGCTGCACAGTGTGAGGTGCTGCACAGTGTGAAGGTGCTGCAGAGTGAGGTGCTGCACAGTGTGAGGTGCTGCACAGTGTGAAGGTGCTGCACAGAGTGAGGTGATGCAAAGTGTGAGGTGCTGCACAGTGTGAAGGTGCTGCACAGTGTGCGGTGCTGCACAGTGTGAGGTGCTGCACAGTGTGATGCTGCTGCACAGTGTGATGGTGCTGCACAGTGTGAGGGTGCGGCACAGTGTGAGTTGCTGCACAGTGTGAGGTGCTGCACAGTGTGCGTTGCTGAACAGTGTGAGGTGCTGCACAGTGTGAAGGTGCTGCACAGTTTGAGGGTGCTGCACAGTGTGAGGTGCTGCAAAGTGTGAAGGTGCTGCAGAGTTTTCGGTGCTGCACAGTGTGAAGGTGTTGCTCAGTGTGAGGTGCTGCACAGTGTGAGGTACTGCACAGTGTGAACGTGCTGCACGGTGTGAGGTACTGCACAGTGTGAATGTGCTGCTCAGTGTGAAGGT
>NW_025197994.1:0-5381 GCF_004010195.1 Chiloscyllium plagiosum
TCATCTAAGTCTGCAGCGGGTGGTGAGGGAACCTACAATAGAGAAAAACATACTTGATCTCATTGTTATGAATTGACCAGCTTCAGATATATCTGTGCATGACAGTATCAGTAAGAGTGACCATCACACATTCCTTTTAGAGACACAAGTCTTGGCTTAAAGTTGAGAAAAAACCTCCATTGTGTTGAGTGACACTATCACCGTTCTAATTGGGACAGACTTTGAAGAGATGGAGGATCTCAAACCGGGTATCTCTGAGGCACTGTGGGACATCAACAGCAGCAGAAATGTACTCCAGCACAATCTGTAATCTCATGGATTTGTAAGTCCGGCTCTCACCCGTCACAACGGACAGTAAAGGAGGGCATGCCAAGAGCAGCATCAGGCATACCTAAAAATGAAGTGCCAACCAGTTGAAGCTATCAAACAGAACTACCTGCATATCAAACAGCATGAGCAGCAAGCAACAGAGCTAAGTGATCCAACATCCAATGGAACAGATCGGAGCTCTGCAGTTCTGCCACACCCAGTTGAGAATGGCGATGGACAATTAAACAACTCACTGGAGGAAGCATCACAGATATCCCCACCCTTACTGATGGAGGGGTCTCACACATCCATGCACCAGATAAGATGACAGCATTTGCAGCAATCGTCAGCCAGAAGTACAAAGTGGGATGATCCATCTCAGCCTTCTCCAGTGGTTTCTAACATCACAGATGTGAGTTTTAAGCCAGTTCGATTCAGTTTGAATAACATCAAGAAATTGTTAAGTATTGCAAAGGTTACGGGCCCTGCAAATATTCTGGCAATAATACTGATGGCTTGTGTTCCAGAACTTGCCACCCACCAAGTCACGTACCGCTCCAGCACCGGCATTGACCGACAATGTGGAACATTGCCCAGGGATGTTCAACACAAAAACACAGGGCAATCCAACCCAGGCAATTTCCCTCTATCAGTCCACACTCGATTAGCAGTAAAGTGATGGAAAATGTCATCAACAGGGCTACCAAGCAGCAGCTGCTCAGTAACAGCCAGCTGAGCGACACTCATTTTAGGCACCACCAGGGCCACTCAGCTCCCGATTGTGTTACCGCCCTGATTCACAATCTGGCAACCAGCTAAATCCCAGAGGTGAGGTGAGTGTGATAACTCAGTTCCACTCTAAGACCACTATTTCTAGCTGATTCCACCCTTGTCTCAGCTCATATACTTTCATCCACCTTGCGTTATCTCCAGACTTCATTTTCCAAACACACTCAGGGCCAGCTTCACTCATTCAACCTCCCTGTAATCTCAAGAAAGTCTAAATCTCTTCCTGTTGATTCATCAAAAGGCTCCTAATTATAATCAACAGCATACAGCCATAGAGATGTACAGCAAGGAAACAGACCCTTCGATCCAACCCGTCCATGCCGACCAGATATCTCAACACAATCTAGTCTCCCCTGCCAGCACCTTGACAATATCCCTCAATTTAAAATTCTCTCACTAGATTTAACTCCTGGCTGTGATAATCCCTCGCTCCCTGCACCACATACACACTTTGAGACCTCGGCAATCCATTTTCTTCGAGACTCCCAACCATTTGTTAATTCATTACTTCACCTGTGTGACTGGTTCTACAGTTGCTGAAGCAGCATGGTCTGAAATTTGCAGCCAAAACCTCACAGGTCTGCTTTCCACCTTTAAGACATCCCTCAAAACCTGCTTTTTGGCAATGCTTTTGGTCACCTGACCTAATGTCTTCATCTCTGGCCTTATGTCTAAAGTTCTCGATAGTATTCTTGTGAAATTATAAGCATGATAATAAATTTACAAACTGTTGTTGATTTGGACATTATTTTCAAATCATCACTGTTGCTGTCATGAATACTCTATAATGTCTCTTACCCAACCACATTGTGAGAGCACCTTCACCATACAAATTGCAGCAGTACAAGGAAGTCAAACATCACACTCTCCACAAGCAACAGGGCTTTGGCATTAATCACTGGTATCTGTGGAAGGAGAAACACAGTAGATGTTTCAGGAAATGCAAAATGGATTACAGGGAATGAAAATGGTGCAGAATTTGATAGTTAGAAGTGGAAGGAAAATACACTTGCTTGTTGGGAAAAAATAATTCTTGACTATAAATAATATTCAAGAAATAAGTATTCTGATAATAGAGCAGTACATGGTCAGGGGCTGGGCCGCAGTGAAAAACTCAATTAGAAAGGGTCAGTAAAAGTAATAATAATACAGTAATAAACAGACCAAAAATACACCCATGGTTCGAAACTGAGGAAGCTAGATATTGACAAAGTGGCCATGAGGGAGCCCAGAGGTGAATCAGAGCAGTATTGGCTGCTATGATCCCAATGACTCTATACTAGAAAAAGGCTGCACATGCGCCTGGCTGCACCTTGCCCCCTACAAACAGGGCGGCGGTGCACGTGTCCAGTGAATCGATGTCGCGAATAAAGATGGCGGCGCTCACTCAGCTCTGCAGCCGCACCGAGGCCATTCCTCATTTCCTGCAAACACGGGACTGGGACGTTCAAATTTGTATTTTCCGACGTGCACAATTTGTTTGTAAAACTTCTCCGCTCATAGCAACACAGTTTTTCTCCCGTTTCCCTTTTTATTTCTTTCCTTACCGGAGCTTTTCTCTCCATAACGTCCCGAGCATCCATTGCAGCAACTCTGCACCACGCGCGAGGGTGATCACATGGTTTAGTTTAGCACCGCCCTTCATTCACTTTGATTGGTTGGAGGACCAACTTCCCACTCGGTCATCCAGCTCCGCCCACCGTCCTTTCATTGGTCCGTTGCTGACATCAATCACCCGGTGTCGCCTTGTTGACTACAGCATGCGCAGTGTGTCCTGCTTTAGCTGATATAATGTGGGGAAGGTGATGGGAGAGTTTACTGAGTGTAAGAATTCCCTTTGTGTGAGCTCTGCAGTAGATTTCCTTTATTCATGGAGGGAATTGCCTTCCTACTCATGACTGTATAGCTGTGATTGATGAATCAATGCTATCTGAACCAGTACATAAACACCCCATTTTCACATCTGAGATCTTTAGCACATTGTATCACGCTTTTCTTTGGAGACAAAAAAAAAATGAAACGGAGCCTCAAGGAAGCGGAGCAGGAGTAGGGCATTCATTCCCTTCAGCTTGTTCCCCCATTCTATCAGATCATGGCTGGGCCAACCCAGACCTCAACACCTCTTTTACGCTTGATCCGCATAGCCCTCAACTGCTCAATATTTCAAAAATCTATCTGCCCTCTTTTAAAATAATTTGAGATAGAATCATAGAATCCCTACTGTGTAGAAACAGGCCTTTCAGCCCAACAAGCCAGATTAACCCTCCGAAGAGTAACCCAACCATTCCCCTCCCACATTTAACTTTCACAATTGTTTGAGTGAGAAAATTCTAGCCATTCACTGAGAGAAAAAATTCATTACATTTTCTAAAATGAATGTTCCCTTATGCAATGTCCCCAGGTTTGAGACTTCACTGGTGCTAGAAGATCTAGTCAACATCTCCTCTGTCAAGCTCCTCAGAATCTTGTTTCCATAAGATCACCCCTGGTGGGGGGTTAACCAATCCCCAATCCATGCTAATACATTACGCTGATACCATGAGCTCCTAAATTGTGCAATTAACTTTTATGTAGCACCTTATCATTTGCATTTTTAAAATCCAAATACAGAACATCATTGGATTGCCCTTTATCAGCCCTGCTTGTTATCTCCTCAGTGAACTGTCGCAAATTTGTCAAATATAGTTTCTCTTTCACAAAACCCAGTCTACCATGTTTAATGATAAGCTTTTCTAAATGTCCTGCAATTTCTTACTTTAATAATCGATTCTGTAGATTTGCTAAGTATGATTCCCCTCTCTTAAATCCATGCGGACTCTGTCCAATCCTGTCACTGTTCAGGAAGAAACTTGGCTGTCCTCCAATGTAGTTAGTAAATGTATCTGTATTTATTTTTAAAAATCGATTAGTTATAAATGCTGGACCCATGCAATATCAATAAATTAGTGACTCTGAATTTGGGTCTGAATTTGGGTTATAATGTTTTTTCTGTTAATTCCTTTTCGTACTGTGTTATGCAGACAGCACTAAGTGATCACTCTTAATTGTGAGTAACTTTGAAAATGATATATTTTAAAAATGACATCCCAAAATGCTGCCTCATTATTGTGCAAGGAGAATTTTGCATTCAATAGTTTGCAGATAAAATTGAACAGATGTTTGCTGCAATTTGGCCAGACTGCAGGTTACACCAAAGTGGCAACTCTGCTCTCAAATTCTTACTTGACACTGCCCAAGGCGACACTGATGGGACTTCACTTTGCCAGTCTTGTTCACCAGCTTTATTTTCAGGTGTAATCATATAATCATTCTAGAGCTTGTAATTTTAGACAACTTCTCTTTTAGGTACATATGTAAATATCATACTGAAATGTTGCACTGAATGGTACCAAATCTGAAATTAGTCTCTAATCTGATAGTAACATGCTCTGACCCTTCTGCATATGTATTGGCATAAGTCTATGCCAGTTATTTTTCTGAAGCCTGTGATTCCTGATGAAGGGCTTGTGCCCGAAACATAAACTCTCCTGCTTCTCGGATGCTGCCTGACTTGCTGTGCTTTTCCAGCATGACACTTTTCGACTCCAATGTGCAGCTTCTTTGGTCGTCACTTTCTCCTTTGAGTAGATTAAACCAAGAATAATTTTTGTTGATCAAAGTGCAATAGGAACCAATTCATGAAATTCAGATATCTCACATTTACCTTAACTATGTGAAGGCTAAGACGTTACTAAATTATTATCAGTAATTGAGACCGTGTGATAAACTTGTGCAGTATCAGTGCCTCACCTTTAAAGTGTTCCCAGATATCGCGCAGCTCAGTATTTTGTTTTGCCCTCAGCTATATGTTGTTCTCACTTGTGTCTTTGTGAAAGATTTCAGAATTAACTTCGTTGACTGAACTTATGATTTCTTTAACCAATGTTGGGAGAAAAAAAAATGTCATTATTTCAAGTGCTGATAAAGTAAATTAAACTGATAATCAGTAGAAAGGGTTTAAGATGGATATGGAACAAATGCTGGCAAAATGGATTAGATTAATTTTGGATATCTAGACAGCTTGGGCAAGTTGGACTGAAGGGTCTGATTTTGTGTTATACAACTGTGATTTCATTCACTCAATTATTCAAGAAGTTGAATCCTTCGAGGAGGAAAAGGTGAATTGATGCAGAGAATGCACTTGAAATGATGATTGAGGTTTATCAAACTCACATTGTTTCATGACCTTTTCCTCTGGGGTCTTCAATGATCAAACTTGTGTTATTATCTGAATAACTATGTAT
>NW_025197995.1:0-5382 GCF_004010195.1 Chiloscyllium plagiosum
CTTAGAGCAGACAAAGTTATTATAAAAGCACATGTCACCGTGCAGGTTTTAGCATATTAACCCCATGTTCCAGAAAGTTGCCAGAGTTTAAAGAGGCAAACTTAAGAGGAAGCAGTGACCAATAAGTAGGAGTTTGCATGACTGAAGGTAGTGATTCAAGAATCTAGCTTCTTGGCCTTTTGGCTCAGACCAAATATAAGCTCAGAATTCAAGACATCATAAAATTTTGAGATCATTGCAAATGGACATTGGAGGATTGTCAGTTGAGTTGATTTTGGTGACTCTTTATGCTGGCATTGGCGTAACACCAGTTTAATGTATAGCCAATCGGAGCTATGGCCTTTGCAAGTTCCAGGCTTGTGAGTCCAGAAGGCAGTTTGTGTGACTGTGCAGAAGTTGGAGGAAGGAACACCAATTGATTAGACCTTCTTCATGAACAGGATCCTCCTGATTGCAGCAGATTTCAAACGATGGATATTTTCTATCGGCAGCATTTCCCCAATGGTGGGTATTTTGATATGACTTTCCAGAGCATGAAGCAGTGTGAGCATCTCCTGAAGATATTTGAGGTGATAGGAGGTGAGGGTACCCCCCCCCCTCCCCCACCTCGTTCTGCAGCACTACTGTTTGTCCTTCCAGCACAGAGGAGCCAAGTTGTTACAATCCATATATACAAAGCCCAAGTCCCAGCAGCCCTGGGAAAGTTCATTCACCTTGAAGGAGGTAGCACCGATGTGGTTGACACCTTTGGAATCTGGACCAGTTAGTCGCAGGTCAAGGTAATCCTGAAAGTAGATGAAATTGGGAGCTAAAGCTACCTGACATAATGCGGGGCAGCCAAACCTGTGGGAGGTCAGGGCTCATATCGGCAGACTGCAAACAGGAGGGCTGCAAGGAGTACAAGAGCTGCAAACTGTATTAGATTAGATTAGATTACTTACATTGTGGAAACAGACCCTTCGGCCCAACAAGTCCACACCGACCCGCTGAAGCGCAACCCACCCAGACCCATTCCCTCACATTTACCCCTTCACCGAACACTACGGGCAATTTAGCATGGCCAATTCACCTAACCTGCACGTTCTTTTGAACTGTGGGAGGAAACCGGAGCACCCAGAGGAAACCCACGCAGACACTGGGAGAATGTGCAAACTCCACACAGTTAGTTGCCTGAGGCGGGAATTGAACCTGGGTCTCTTGCGCTGTGAGGCAGCAGTGCTAACCACTGTGCCACCGTGCCGCCCCGTATGGGGAAGCTGGGAATCTGTACAAGGCCTGCCCAAGGTTGGAGTTGGGCCACACATACGCACATGGCTAGAAGTGGCAACACAAGCAATGGATCCCAAAAGGACACTTCTGAAGAAGGGCCAAAATGTTAAGTCGTCTTTCTCTCCACCGATGTTCAAGACCTGAGCTTTTCCAGCAATTTCTGATTTTTGGTTCTGATTTCTAGCATCTGTGGTTCTTTGGGGTTTTTTAACGCCAAAAGGACAGTAAGGTGCCTCCCCATCCAATAAGACAAATGAGAAAAAGGACAATCAAGAGGAAGGAAAAACTTGTGGAAAAAGAAAGGAGAATGCTCCAGAGAGTAATAAACCAATTGAACCTCCATCTGAGAGTACACAGACAATGGAGAAGGAGACACTAAACCAGCAGGGGGATGTGTGGCAGGTGGCAAAGAATAACTGCAAAAGGGAAAACCCTTTGGTCACACAGGACCACCACATGCCAGCAACACAGTGGAAAGAGACAGTTGTACAAAGTACACATCAGCAATTCCTCTTCCAATGAAGACATATGGGAGGGTTGCAATATACTTATGAAATGGCAAGAGGGTGGGAAGAACATGAGCATCCCCAAACCTGGAAATGCTGGACAGCGTGAGGGGCCTGGTGAACCCTATTACTGATATCAGAAATGCCAAGGTACTGAGCAGCAACACTGAACAGGTGCAGCGCACATCATCAGCTGTGCTTGATTCGGATCATGACATGAAATCAGATCTTCCTAGCTTCGTCTCCACCCCAATGACATCTGATTGGGACAGTTCTCAAGGGAGGAATAGGGCAGCTACCTCAGCCCTGCTTGGGTGCAACAGTTTACACGTACCACTGGATGCAGGACTAGTTTTCAATCTTTATTGAACAGTATGCTGATCTTAAAAAAAAAAAAGCTTATCTTTGGTTTGAAAAGTACCAGCATAAATATGCGTAGTGTGAAAGTAAGTTTTGTGTCTCCCTTTGGCTTATGTGGCTAACATCAAAGCAGCCCTCCTGCTTCTGCAGGAGTGCAGGATACTGCATCTCAGCAGCCCCAGGAAATGATCAAGCTTGTAGATCCATGGACCTTTGATTTGGTTGGGGGTGGTAACGATTGTTTTTCCTCCACCCTGAGTGTTCTGCTGTGAGGAGGCAATTTCGTTATCTCTGAAGTTGAGGTGGTAGACAGGCATGTCCTTGTAGCAGATGTTCTGTATAGAAAGGCTCCATTGTGATTTAATGTGTACACCAAGCCACTAAGGAGTGAACGTCTAGCCTTCAGCTGCTGCGAGCATCATCCAGGCCAGTCATTCTGGTTAGTGACTTCAACCGTCTCATGATGCAGCTGGATGATCTGAAGGGGCTGATAGCAAACTGGAAGTCCTATCCAGATTCCTAATGGAAACAGCTAAAGTTGCTTGATGTCTCCACCTCCAGGTGGAGTGCAGCACAGGTATACATCATCATGGCCAGAGAGGTGCATTGCTGATC
Organism: Chiloscyllium plagiosum; assembly: GCF_004010195.1. Classification (NCBI taxonomy): domain Eukaryota; kingdom Metazoa; phylum Chordata; class Chondrichthyes; order Orectolobiformes; family Hemiscylliidae; genus Chiloscyllium; species Chiloscyllium plagiosum. Next base: position 2,751 of record NW_025197995.1, read on the forward strand.
GATAGATTTCCTGTTTGTGTCCTAAATGTTCTTGGTCAGATCCACTGTTGCTCATCCACTGTTCTTCTCTGACCACTGCCTCCTGCTCATCTACAGAATGAACATGTAAGTTGAATGTTAAACTTTTGACCACAGAAAACCATGAAGGTCTCAAAAGGGGCTACAAAGTTTGGAGAACTGTGAAGCATCACGTAGACTCCAGTGGACTGGTGGGAAACGGTCAAGGGGAACATCAAATGGTTCTTCATCTTCAAAAATATTCAGAAAGCGAGAGAGATAAAATAGTCCAAATTCCAGCAAAACATGCAGAACCTACTGATGCAGACAATAGGAGTCAATGTCACGGAGGATCTCCAGGACGTAAAAAGCCAGGAGGTCTCGCTCTTTGCCTCGGAGACCTTCAAGATAACCTTCTAGTCCAGAATCTGCACTGCGAAGCAGGATGAGATGTGCTCATGTTTTTTCCTTCCAAAAGGTGCACAGGTTGAGCTCTGCATTCAGCAACCTGAAGGAAGAATGTGGCTCGGTTACGTCATCTCGGTCTGACATCCTCAGCATCAGCAAATCCTATTATGCTAGACTATGTGACACGAAGCCCACAGACAGCGCATCCTCCCAGTCACTCCTGTCCTCGATCACAAAGGTCCTAGACAACAGCATGTGGAGAGACTGGGCCAGCTGTTACCTCTGGATGAACTGACCAAGACCCTTGAGTCATTTGAAAAGAATAAAACTCCCAGAAGCAATGGCTTGTGGCTGAGTTTTATTCCGCTCTATGGGAATTGATTGGCCAGGACCCGCTGGAGATGTATGACAATATGCTTCTGACAGGCAGAATGTGTGAATCCATGAGGAATGGTATCACCACCCTTATCTATAAGTGGAAGGGGAAAAAATTGGCAACCAGTTTCATTGCTGAATGCAGATTACAAAATTCTGTTAAGGTTATCGCCACCTGGGTCAGGTCTGCTCTGGGATCAGTGATTCACCTCGACCAAACCTGTGCTGAATGGGCAGAGCTATCTTTGATAGCCTCGTGTTCCTCAGGGTTATGATTGCCTGCATACAGGAGAGTGGGGTGGGCGTCTGCAGCATCAGCCTGTCAGTTGCACCCCCAAAGATGGATTGTGGGGAGGGAATCCGAAATTGGATCTGACTGATCTACACTGACGTCGTTAGCGCAGTTTCAATCAATAGATGGGAATCAGAAGGCTGCTTGATCAGATCTTGAGTCAGGTAAAGCTGCCTACTGTTTACTGCCTTGTTTGTGTTGTTTAGAACATTTTCAAATCCATCAGGAAGGAATCGAGCCTGAGAATGCTGACTATTCCATGCAACAGAGACCTGCAGGTCAAAACTCCTGTACACGGATGACATCACCATTTTCTGCTGAGATCTGCTCTCAGTGCACAGACTCATGAGCATCTCCAATCAGTTCAAACTGGCCTCCGGAGCTGAGGCAAGAGTGAGGCCATGATTTTTGGGAACAGGATTCTGGGTAATCCAAGATGGAGGACGGGAAAGATTTCTGGCTGTAAGAGCTGCTCCTTTTTTTTTTTGTGGTATTTTAGGTGATGGAGGTGATTTCCTCAAATTCCAGGAGTAGCAATTACTGTTTTATATGCTGTTGCATTGTTTTGGAACTTAGGGAAAAAAAAGTCAAAAGAACAGCAGTTTAAAAGGGAGAAGAGCAGACAAAGGAAGCACATGGTGAGAACAGTACGAGAGAGAGAGAGAAAGAGAGAACCTGCACAGTTACTGCCTTTGCTGTTTGAATTCGTGTATCGCTGGACATCGGAGTGCATCTGGGAAAATTTAGAAATGGTGAAATTCACAACTAATCATGGAAGAACTGTTGGGCGAAGTTTATTGTTGTTTTAAGTCTGTCCAAGAGAGAGGCTGCAGTAGTGAGTATAGTGGATTCTTTCTTGATTATATGGAGAGAAGTCTCTTGATTAAACTTAAAACATAAGCCATTGCTATTAATTTAACCTGGGGCAGTGGTTGTAGAGGAATAAGATGGTGTTATTTTCTGTGTCTGTAGAATGTGAAGAAGCAAAAATGGCCTTTGCAGTGATATGCACTTCTTGTCAGGTGTGGGAGTTTAAAGAGAGCATAAGGGTTACTTCGAATTATATCTGCCATAAATGCTGTTGGATGCGAATCTTATCAGATCGAGTGGATCGGTTGGAGAGACAGATAGAAGCGATGAGGAATTTGCAACAGCTATAGTATGTGATGAATGGCAGTTATAGGAAGGGGGGAAGTCTCAGATACAGTCACATAGATGGCTTAACTCCAGGAAAGGTCAGAGAGGTAGGCAGCTAGTTGTGGAGTCTTTTGTGGATATACCCATTTCAAACAGGTATGCTGTTTTGGAAAATGTAAGGGGTGATGTATTCTCAGGGGAACGTAGCACAAACAGCCAAGTTTCTGGTATTGAGACTGGCTCTATAGCAACGAGGGGTACGTCAACTTCCAAGAGATCAATTGTGTTAGGGGATTCTGTAATCCGAGGTACAGACAGGCGTTTCTGTGGCCAGCAGAGAAAAAGCAGAATAGTGTGCTGTTTCCCTGGTGCCAGGTTCAAGGATGTCTGAGAGGGTGCAGAATGTTCTCACAGGGGGAGAGG
>NW_025197996.1:0-1297 GCF_004010195.1 Chiloscyllium plagiosum
ACTCCAAATGATCTGACATCAAGCTACAGTTCCCGAAAGCAGCTGCCGAGGAGCTGGAGTTGGGTGCACGTCCCGCAGATGTGGATATCTGGGACATTATTGAAGACCCTTACCTCTCACATTCTACAGACAGAAATTTCAAATGTCCGGCAATCCATTCCTAATATTGTCCACATGCACACACTCACATTTTTTTTATGCAAACATCTATACATGTATATAAAAATGTGTGTGCACTTGCATGTATGCGTGTGCGTATATATATTAAAAAGTTGCAAAAGAAAGTTGATTGAAACGGCATTTATTTTTTTTTAAATGATTTTGTGGAATATTCTGTCTGCTGGTCGTTACTTACAACCAGCAGAAATACTCCCTGAGTAAATATCCATCTCTCAATCGAGATGCAGAGGTGACGTTTGAAGATGTTGACGTTTCTCATGTCGCTGATCCTGTGCTGTGTTAAATTCTGGAAAGGACGTTTAGTTCGTTTCATGTTACTTATTTTGTTGCAGCCTCGCACAGGCCATTAAAACAATCCAAAAAGTATCAGATTTATCTCATTGGACAATGTTGTCGGCAAATCTGGAATTGAAATGATGAAGATGTTTCAAGTACTGCTTTAAAGATTATAGGATTCAAACAGGAACATTTTTCGAGTCTTGTCACTGGATATACTGGGAGGAGAGGGTGAGACGCAAATGGTCTCACTCCCTTCTCTGTGATTGCAGCCAAATTACCAAGGCAAAAGATGAAAAGAAAATGGTGCATTCCATCGACAGGTCAGTTCCCACTCACTATAGTGCAATTTCGCTTTGATTGTCGCCATCGTATAAAGGGTTAGGTGAGTGGGGAGATCGGGATTCTGGTGGTAAACTGAGACATTGCGATATTTAATCCCACACTGTTGGCATCACTTTATATCTTAAACCAATTATGCAGCGGACTGAGCTTACCGACTTCCCTTTAATGCTGAGCTAACAGAAACAGCTCAGTTCTTTTACAATTTATGGAAGTTCACGTAGAACAAGCTGCTAAACATTTCTTCACAACCAGCACTTTCTACACTTAGCCGTACTCAGTTGGAGATGATATGTGGTCTATTTCCAATTAACGTTAACCAATTAGAAATTGTGCACCTAACGCTTACCCGGCGCGGCCGACCAGACTCCCTGTCTTGGTGAAATTCACTCATTATGTTTCTGCACGCATTTTTACAAATACTTTAGAATCGGCTTCTGTCACATTTTTCCTGAAAAATAATCATTTTCGATTTCAATTACTGTAGAATGAAAAAAAA
>NW_025197996.1:2420-5382 GCF_004010195.1 Chiloscyllium plagiosum
ATGAGGAATTGAACTGTTTGCCTCTTCTTTTTTCACTTCGGGCTTTAAAACCCGATTCTGTTTGCATAAGCAAAGAGGAAAATATGCAGGCGACTGTCCTTCGAGGACTGGCACAGTCGTGAATAATTGGTGCATGCTAATCGTTGAATTCTCCACCTGTTGAGGTAGCCTGGTTAGCTGTGCTCTTCCAGCCTCCTACCTGTTTCATTTGGATTCCAGCAGATTCCTGCCTCTACGTAAGGAACGGAAGCATTCAGCCGCTTCAGCCGTTTTCCTCCCCCACTATTTCACCGTTACATTACTGCTTCGACTGTATCACGTTGTTCTTCCGGCTAAACTAGAGCATTCTTGGCATCAGATGTTTGTCGTCCTTATGTTCCTCGAAGTAGAAACACAGATGAGGCTTTTGAAAGTCAAGCAGGTGAGGCCTGGTCCGTGGGGGAAATCACTTCACGATGTTCCCTCAGAAATAATTCCAAGCAACACGGAAAATGCTTCTGTGAATGTTTGTTGCAACAGTTGTAAACAAATTCAGCAAGGCCGAAGCGAGATTCGAATACACGACCGATAGTTGCTCAGACCAATACGCTAGCCTCTTAGCTATGGAGACACGAGCAAAAAAAAACATTTTTTCTAACTAACAGAAAATGATGAACTCTAGCACAGCAAATTCCGTCGTCTGGGGTTCGTGATGGAAGCTTCGTTTTCTGTTTTAAAATACGACTTGAAACCCTTTTCTTTCATCACTTGTTTGATACAACACTTTGTCAGCTTCCCAATATCTCAAAATGTGACTGGGATCAAAATTTGTTTAAATTCCCTCCAGAGGAACAGCTTTAAAGTTTCCATTATGTGAAAGGCACGATGTAGTATTGATATCAATTAATCGCCCTTCATTTCAACAAAGATTACAGCTTTTGTTCTTCTCTTGTTGACTAATTCGTTTCCTATAGCATTGTGCGATTTACATAGTGAAGGGATTTCGCAATTTATGACCTTGGTAGATGAAGTTTAGGCACCAAACGTGGATCAGTTCAAATCGAACATACTCCGGCGGTCGAAATTCCAGGCTATGCAGGTATCTGAGAGGGCGTTTTAAAACAAAATCTTGGGTGTCGTGTTCACTGGCTGGGTTGGCATTTATTGAATAACACTAATTGCTCTTACCAAACCACCCTCCCCTCCCGCCCCATTCTCATTCCAACACGGGATTTGCAAAACCTCCACCCACACCTCCACTCTGTCGCAGGCCCCAAAGGAGCCTTCCACATCCATTACAGTTTTACCTGCACTTCCATACATGTCATTGAATGTATCCATTGCACCTGGTGCAGTCCACCTATTTTGTGGAAACAGGATAGCTAATTACAGTTCGCTTCAGAAAACACCCCCCGGACACCGAAACAAACAACATCACTGACCCGTGGCCGAACACTTCAACTCTCCCTCCCAATCGGCCACGTTCATGCAGGTCCTGGGCTTCCATCGCTCTCATGAACTGTCCTATGTATTGGGCTGGAGGACATGACAGTGATAGAGCGAAGACAGTCAAGAGATTTGCAGATATGATAAAAACGTTGGAATTTAGCTGCCCGGTAATGGATGAACAATCCTTGTTGTTAATACTGCCACGTGCAGCAGAGTTGTTGAAAGATCTCAGGACTACATCTTTAGTCCCGGAATCCCTGCCCTTCCAGCATGTGGGAGCCCGTGTGGAAAGATAAAGCTGCGAAGGCCGCAGTGCACGTTTGGGAAAATGTGCAGTGGTAAAAATATCATTCAGGTAAGGAACAATGAAACCCTGAAAAGAACGCAAATATACCCTTGAATAGAGGTAGAGGGAGTTAAGCCAGAGCAGAGGGGGAATTAGAGAGGACAGATGGAAATGTGTTACCACCGTTTAATCCAAACGAATGGATGAGAGTTTGAGCTGCAGAAGAGGGGAGACGTGGAAGAGTTAATGATGTTAATGTGGTGGAAGTAGGCTGACATGGTGACGATGGCAATATGTGGTTGAAAACACAAAACGCGGTGAAGGATGTTACGATGGTTATGACGTATCTCGTTCAGACTCAGACAATTGCGAGGGAGAAGATTGAATCAGTGACGAGGCATTTTCTCCTCGCACATGGTCAATGATGCATTCCAGCTCATCTCATCCATTTGCCGCAACTCCACTCTCAAAACCCATCCCTCCAACAAGGACAGAGCTCCCTTATTCATCACTTTAAATTCCAGCAACCTCCGCAGACATCATGCCATTCTCCGACATTTCCACCACCTGAAAATGAACCCCACCACCTCAGATGTGTTTCCCTCCCCACCCCTATCCGCTTTCTATAAAGATCATTCCCTCTGCGACTCCCTTGTCAAGTGCACCCCCCTCACCAAACCACCCTCCCCTCCCGCCCCATTCTCATTATGGAATTTCCAAAAGGCTTTTGGCGAGGTACAGTATGATGAAAGATGAAAGAGCTCATTTTTGTTTTTAACCTCAGCAGATGGAGAGATATATAATGTTCACTTCGTGGAGAACGAAATGGACCCTACAACTAAATATTGATGTTTATAAAGTCGTTTCCATTGTAAAGGGCAAGTGCTGGAGGACTTGGAAAATATGAAAATGGATATTTCTCTGGGATTTGATCTCATGTATCCCAGAACTTTGTGGCAAGTTAGGGAATGAAACTGTTGGGCCTTTCGTAGAAATAATTGTGTAAGCTATTACTATGAGTGAGGCTCCGAAAAAATGGGGAGTGGCTAATTTTGTGCTTTTGTTAAGAAAGGGTTACATGGTGAATCCTGGAAACGATAGACCTGTGTTTCTGACCGTGGTCTTAAGTAAGTTGTTGGATGAAATTATAAACGATCGGCTTGCAATGCATTTGGAGATACAAGGAATAAATGGGAATAACCAGAATGTTTTTACGCGAGGGAAGTTGTATCTCACAAACATGACTGA
>NW_025197997.1:0-5383 GCF_004010195.1 Chiloscyllium plagiosum
AGCTATTTCCTTGATCATCTCTGACGTGTTACTGTGAGATTTCCTGGGTTCTGGAATCAATGTTGAGGAATTCCAGGGAAACTCCTTTCTTGATTGCATCCCACGGTGAACTCAGCACTGATGGATCTGTCCTGACAGTGGGGCAGGATATACCCAGGGATCGTGATTGGGGATTCATGAAACATTACTCATCAGTCCTGATTCTGTGATTATGACGGTGTCTGACAGTTTCATGACTGGATCAACATGAGAAAAAAAGACGAAAATGGAGCAGGAAATAACGGGTTAAATTGCTGAATGAAACGCACGCTATCAGATCGTGTTTTCTATTCTCAAAACAGACTAAGGAATTCACTGTATACATTGAGTGAATGGATAAAATTCAATGATATTAGACGGACATGACTGTAGAGTGACCGACATTGGAAACTCAATATCCAGAAATGTTTCGATTTGGGAGTGCTAATGTTATGAAGACGTGGGTGTACTTTCAGAAAGTTAACAGCAGAAGGCTACCGGACAAAGCACCAAGTGTTCTCAGAAAGGCAACAATGTAACACTGGGCTGCAAAACTGGATTGTTTTTTTGCTTGAAGACAAAAAATACATTCGAATTCGGCCAATCAGTTTAAATTATCCCCGAAACGTATCAAACTTCAATCAGGTTGGAATCGAGTATATTGACAATCTTGAGGGCTGATGACACATTCCGATGCTCTCGAGTATAAGACCAGGAAAAATTGAACAAGTGGGAGGTGAACTGCCACGACCGAGCATTTAAGCAGACTGCCTAAAAAATTGCTCTTTTAAAAAGGCACCTTTTCGATCAATTAAGCAGGAATTCTTAACCAGAAGGAAAAAAAGGCGCAGGAAGATTTTTAGAACCGAAAGCTCTATGGTTTTAAGATACAAAGTGTTGTTTTTTTTCTTAATTACGATCTTAATTAGGCGTTTTCTCAACCTAGTATAAAAGAAAGAAGATAAAGATAGCTTAGAGACCGCAATTATAAATAAAGATAAATTAATCATGCTCTGTTTTACTTTAGGAAATAAAGTTGTTAATTTTTACTTTGAGTAGTCCTTGGCGACTCGAATATTTACCGAATACTGCATGGAATAAATCTTTCCTGTGTTCCTGGTTTTAAATTTAACAGGAGCGTTAACCCCCGTAACGTCTCAAATATATGTAAATGAAAAGGAAGTGAGAGAGTTCTCGGAATAATGAATGACATCTGTACGATCCCAAAAGATGATGGTACAAATCATGATTGATGTATTGTCTTAATAATGTTGTTTTTGCTGCAAAGTCCCAGTTGAATTGAGCTTGCGGAGAGATTCTCACCATGAGCCTGAGTGGGTCTCAGCAAACTCAATGGGAGGATGTGCCTTTGTGATGTGAGTCGCTATGGCTCTGCCGCGTTTCATACCCGACATTCCCGGGAGCATTCCGCATTCGACGTTCCCGGAGCATTTTATATACGACATTCCCCAGAATATTCTCTAACTTACCTTCTCCAGGCCATTCCTCATCTGACATTCTGCATACCAGTCTGTACGCACATTCTACAGCAGTCATTCCCCGGAGCGTTCTGAACACAGCATTCCTCAGGACATTCTATAACCGACCTTTCCAAGATAAATCTACATCCAACATGTCTCAGAACATTATAAGACTGATATTCTCCGGACTATTCTTTAACTGCCATTCTTCAGAACAATTTATAATTGACATTCTCCGGAAAATACTGCACCTAATTTTACCTGGAACATTCCTTCACTGACATTGCCCAGGACATTCTGTATCTAACATTCTCTGGAACAATCTACACGCAACCTTCTATAACGGCCATTCTCTTGAACATTCTATAACTAAGATTCTCGGGAACATACGAAACCCACCATTCCCTGGAACATTCGAGAACTGACATTGCTGGAAACTTTCTATAACTGACAATCCCCGGAACGTTCACACCCGGTTTTCTGTAACGGCTATTCCTCAGAACATTGTATCCCGCACATCCCCTGCGGCATTACCTTACGAACATTCCTGGAACTTTCTACACTGACATTCCAAAACTGACATTCTCCAAAAGATTCTATAACTTACATTCCCCGGAAAACTGTACCTGACATTACCAAGAACTTTCCATAACCGACATGCTCTGAGATATTCTATGACTGATATTTTCTGTAGCATTCGAAACCCAATATTCCCTGGAATATTCTATAACTGATATTCGTCAGAACATCGTTAAACCGATATTCCCCGGAACAATGTATAACCGACATTCTCGAAAACATTCTGTCTCAATCGTTTTTTGAAATATTGTGCACCCGACATTCCTGAAGCACTCAATCCCTGAATGTTTTTGTGACTGGCCGAACGTCAGTTAATAGAGCAACAGGTAAGACCGCAAGTTAAGAGATGATGTTCCATGGAGAAGGAAACACTGTCCTGAAGTCTTCTCACGCATTGAAAGCGGTGAGTATGGTTTCCCTGCGTTTGCATTTCTTCCCTACACAGGATCAATCATAACTTAAATCAAAAGACAGAAATTTTCACCTCCATTTGTCTTCAAGGAACTGAGACAGAATCCTTCAGGACGGCGACGTTTTCACCCTTCGTATTAGGAAATGGAAAGAAGTGACCTGTATATGATCTCGAGTGATCGATTGTGCAGGATTGTTCTAGAAACTATCTATTATGATGAATGGGTTTTTGTGTGTTTGGGGATGGGCGGAGGCATTCTTATATTGCATGACTATTTTTGTCATTAGTTTAGAAAGTCCGATTTGTTATTTCAGCTTCAATTATTATAATAAATCTCTGATTACGGTGACACGTATGAAAATCTCACTCTGTCGTCAATCAAACTGGTCAATTTGCCTCCAAGATGATGTGTAATGTCTTTGTTTGCTTCCTCATAGTTAACGCAGTGACGATCTCCGGCCTCCTTTGTAAAGATTGTGGATTATCTTCATGTGTCAGACGTTACTTGGGGGCGATGGCAATGGCGGATCTACTGGTCCTTATCCTTGACCTGATATTGAGACAAGTTCCTATCGTTTATCAGAAACTGTTTTATTTCCTGTTCTCCATCCGCGTGTGTAACATCCACGCTGTCCTGCTTTATGCAGCAACTGACTGTTCCGTCTGGTTCACCGTCACTTTCACCTTTGATCGATTTGTAGCCATTTGCTGACAGAAGCTGAAAATTAAATATTGCAGTGAGAAAACGGCAGCTGTGGTTCTGGGAGTAGTGACTGTGCTGAGCTGTTTCAAGAACATTTTCTGGTATTTTATGCTCGGAGCTCGCTATCAGCTGTTTCATATACCCTGGTTTTGTTATGAGCGAATAGCTGGTGATTCCGTACTTGCCTGGGCAATAATCGAGTTCCTCCACTACATTATAACCCCGGGTCTTCCTTTTCTCCTGATTCTGCTGCTCAATGTTATCACCGTCAGACACATTTTAAAGACCAGTAGAGCGCGGAGGAGACTCCGGACTCACACTAATGAAGCCGCTCAGTCTGACACAGAAATGAGAAATCGAAAAAAATCCATCATTTTATTGTGTGTGATCTCGGCTAATTTCATCCTGTTTTGGTCAACGTTAATGTTGTATTCTACTTGGAACCAGATGAAATTGATTGTGCCTAGCACTTTTCACCTAGATTTCTATGTGGTGGATTTGGGTATTATGCTGCAGCTACTCAGCTGCTGCACAAACACCGTGATTTATGCCGTGACCCAGACTAAGTTCAGACAGCAGCTGAAGAAAGTGCTGAAATTTCCCTTTACACAAATTCATCAATCAATCAAATTCACTCATTAATCAATCTATCCGTTGTTTTATCATTTCAGTTCAATGCTTCAACAATGAAGCAGCTTGTCGCTATGATAACAGACTGCAGTTTGTTCAATCTTGTACCATAGCGCATTACAGGGACTTATTTCAATGTTTCTCTCAACTCAATGATGAGGAAGATCAGGCACCATCCCATTGGTTGTACCGAAACCTCGAATTTGTCAGCAATAAAAGTGTTCATTGTGAAGTGTCTTGCAGCAGAATCAACGATATTGGTGTTTGTCATTGTGTTGAAAAAGCTGAGCTGAGATAGACAGACTCAGCCCCAAGCACTGCTCCTCAGGGAAGTGGAGGCGAGCGGGACTATGCTCAAGAGTTGTGTTTAAATCATCCTGTGCATGTTTTCACCTCTGGGTCACCCACCGCAACCAGGCCATGGGCATAATTCATCTTCCTACCCCGTTCACCGAATTTCCACTCAATCGCAACCGTCTATCTCTCTCTATCCTTCCGTTGCTCTATCCCCTTTGATTCCTCTCTTGTACTATTTCACCAGATGCTCTCCCCCTCGTCATTTATTTACCTCTGTCTCTCTGCCCACTCTCTATTTCTCTCCCCTTCTGCCTTTCACTCTCACTCATCCTACACGACCGCCACCCTCCCTCTCAAACCAGCCCGATTTCTTCTCCGTCCTTCTTGTTTCTCACCCTCCCTTTCTCTTTCACTCTCCTGCTGTCTCTGTCTCCCTCATTTTTATCTCTCCCTATTTTCCCCTCCTTCCAACACCCCACAGCTGTCTAACCTTCCACACCTCCGTCAAACTCTCCACATCTTTCCGGTCACTGGGTCAGAGGGAGAGAGAAGGACGAGCGAGTGTGTGTCCGATAAAGACTGAAAAAGAGTTTGAGCGAGTGTGTATCTGTACGTGAGGGGAGGGGGACAGAGTGTGCGAATGTGTTTTTGTGCGGGATTGCGACATAGGAAACGCCTGTGAAAGTGTGTTGCTATGAGTTTGAGTATGGGTGAATGAGTGTGTCTACGAGAGCGAGCGAAACTCGCTCATACACACGCTCTCTCTCTCTGACGCGCACACTCCATATTGCAATCACTCGCACACTCACTCACAGGTATCTGCCCCATCACACCCATGCACACACGCACTCACACACTCTCCCTTCCCTCTCCCTTTCTCACTCTTACTCTCTCACAATATCTGTCTTTCTGTCTCTCACACATTGTTTCTCTTCCTGGTGTACACATCAGCACATATTGGTCTACAGGGCGAAACTGCATTTTCAGAATTATATTTAAATTTGCTGGTAACAAATTAGAAAATTCCATGGACTTTGTGGCCGTTCTGGGAGATTGGAAAACTCCACGTGTGGTGCTCCTGTTTAAAAAAAAAGATAGACATAAAACGGGTCCATATAGTTGAGTAAACCTAAATTCTGTAGTGGGTAAGTGCTTGAATCTATCAAGGAAAGAATAGAAAGACATCGTGACGAAATTCTTCGATTTGGCAGATACATCATGGGTTGATGAAAAGCAGGTCGTGTTAAAATGAAACAGAACAAT
>NW_025197998.1:0-5383 GCF_004010195.1 Chiloscyllium plagiosum
TGGAGCTCACTGTATCGGTGTGGGACTCACTGTATCGGTGTGGAGCTCAGTGTATCGGTGTGGGGGCTCACTGTATCGGTGTGGAAGGCTGGTTTTCGTTCACAACTCTGTCTTGCTTCTTGCAGACTTACGAAGAACAGCTGCTGTACCAAGCTGTGACACATCCAGACAGGATGCTTTCTGTCGTGCATCGATGAACATTGGTGAGTCGCATTGTGCACCCGCCAAATTTCCTTCGCCTCCTGAGGAAGCAGAGACGTCGCTGTGCTTTCCTGACCATCGCATTGACGTGGCTGGACCACGAGAGATTGAAACTCCCAGGAACTTGATGCTCTCCACCATCGGCACTTCAGCTCCAGCGATGCTGACTGGGGTTGGGGAGGGCTCAGGTCGCAGGACTGGCCAGAGTTGGGGGACACGCTGGATGGCAGTAGAGTGGGTGAGAAGATGCTGGCACAGCTGGCCACGAGGATGTTGGTCAACGCCAGGTTGCCAAGCCAAGCTGTCAAGAGCCCGAGGAACGAGATTCCCAGCCCTTGCCCCCTTGAGTGTACTCAAGATGTCTCAGACAGGCAGTGGGTACCTGGACAGACTGAGCCCTGTCCGTCCAGAAAGCCACAGCCCTCGGCGTGCCGGTGGTGGGCACCTGGACAAACTGAGCCCTGTCCGTCCAGAAAGCCACATCCCTCGGCGTGCCGGTTTGCCCTCCCTGGTGGAGGGGCCCCTCTGTGAAGGGGTGCCCTCCCCATCGTCCTGAGGGGGATGTGGGGTAGAGAGTACAGCCTGTGGCAGGCCCGCGCCATGAGTCAGGTTGCCGGGTGTCGGGTTTGTGGCGTGGTGGAAACTCGGTATCACGTTGAGGTTGCGCGTTGGCGTTTGCGAGGTCGCACTTCACCCCCCGCACCCCTCCCACACTGCTCCTGATCTCCAGGTACCCAGTGCAGGGGGAGGGGAGGGGCAGGCCAGTCTCTGGGCCTTCTCAAGGCTCCGCTCCTGGGCACAGCCAAGTCGGCCACTCACTGGCCCAAGAGGGGCCCGTCCTCGCTGACTGCCTGGCCCTCTTCCACGGTGACTGCCGCGCTCGCCGTGCCCCGGAGCGGGAGCGCGGTCAAAGCTCTCTGAGACCGCTGGGCGCTGCGGGGGCTGAGGTGAATCACCGGCCCAGGAAACGGTTATTTTAATTTAGAAAGTTTCTGTTTTGTTCTGTAAGTTTCTGTTTGAGTGTCAGTTTGTATATGATTTTCACACTGCACCCCAGCATCAGCTGCTTTACTATTACAAACAGAAGAGAGTCAAGGGAGCTTTACTCTGTATCTAACCCCGTGCTGTCCCTGTCCTGGGAGTGTTTGATGGGGGACAGTGTAGAGGGAGCTTTACTCTGTATCTCACCCTGTGCTGTCCCTGTCCTGGGAGTGTTTGATGGGGGGACAGTGTAGAGGGAGCTTTACTCTGTATCTCACCCCGTGCTGTCCCTGTCCTGGGAGTGTTTGATGGGGGGACAGTGTAGAGGGAGCTTTACTCTGTATCTCACCCCGTGCTGTCCCTGTCCCTGGGAGTGTTTGATGGGGGACAGTGTAGAAGGAGCTTTACTCTGTATCTCACCCCCTGCTGTCCCTGTCCCTGGGAGTGTTTGATGGGGGACAGTGTAGAGAGAACTTTATTGTCAATTTAAAAGAGTAGAGCTCACTATATAAACATTGATCTGAACGTATTGATACTGCACTGTGTGCTGGCTGCAGGTTGCACAGCCACTGCGCCCATTCAGCTGGCTACTATCACAATGGCACTGTCAGGGCAGAGCACTGCATGTGTCTCCTCACTTGAGAAAGGATGTACTGGCACTGGAAGGGGTGCACAGAATGTTCACTCGGTTGGTTCTGGAGTTCAGCGGGTTGCCTTACGAGGAGAGATTGAGTAGTCTGGGGCTATACTCCTTGGAATTTGGAAAAATGAGGAGGGGATTTTACAGCAACACAGAACATAATGAAGCGAAACGATAAAACCGAAGCAGAGAGGTTGTTTCCACTGGCGGGTGGAACGAGACCTACGGGGCACAGACTCAAAATAAGGGAGAGCAGATTTCGGCCTGAGGTGATTGGTTCTGGAGTTCAGCGGGTTGCCTTATGGAGGAGAGATTGAGTAGTCTGGGGCTATACTCCTTGGAATTTAGAAAAATGAGGAGGGGATTTTACAGCAACACAGAACATAATGAAGCGAATCGATAAAACCGAAGCAGAGAGGTTGTTTCCACTGGCGGGTGGAACGAGACCTACGGGGCACAGACTCAAAATAAGGGAGAGCAGATTTCGGCCTGAGGTGAGGAGTTCACCCAGAGGACTGGGAGTCTGTGGGATTCCTTGCCCAGTGAAGCAGTTGAAGCTGCATTGTTGAAGGTTTTTAAAGCAAAGATAGATAGATTTGAATAGTGAAGGAATTAAGAGTCATGGTGAGCAGGTGGGTAAGCGGAGCCGAGTCCACGAGAGAGCCATGATTTTATTGAATGGCGGAGCAGGCTCAAGAAACCAGATGGTTTGTTCCTGATCCCTGCGCAGTTCTCCAACTGGAGACTCCTTAACACCCCACAGAAACCTCATTTCCCAGAGACCTCACCCTCGACTTCAATGCCTCTTCCGGAGAACCTTCATCCCAGAGACCCCTCACGCTGACCTCACCCCATGAAACCTCTCGTCTCGAGACTCTTTCCAGGACTGCTCCACATACCCTTCCCCAGGGACCCCACGCCTAGAACCGTGTCGCTGCACCCCCTGTGCTCCTCCCCCAAACCAGGAGACCTCTCCCGAGGCCCTACAACCAGAGACCACTAACCCACGAGTCACCTGCTTCCCTCCAAAAAAAAAACCTCTCCCCCATGAAAACCCCTCCTCCACAGACTCCCTCCCCACCCCCAAATGCCCCATCTCCTCAAGCCTCCTCACCAGAAGAACATTCTCCCTTCCCCAGGCCTAACACCTTTCAGTTAGCACCTACAGCCCCTACCCAACAACAAATAAAAACAAGGGATGCTTTTTGGAGGTTGCTGTGTAATTTGATGGGCAGAATGGCCTACTTCCACACCCAAGTGATTCTATGAAGGACAGATGTTTGAAATCAGAAACAAAAAAAAAACCCAGAAACTGCGGGGGGGAAAAAAAATAGCTCAACAGGATTGGCAGCACGTGTGGAGAGGAGGAAGGGTTAACTTGTCCGTACCCCTCCACAGAATGGAGGGCAGAGAAACTGAGTCTTGTCCTTTCCTCTGCAAACAATACAACAGGGCCACTTTCTGAATCAGAGTCTTCCAAAGGGTCTTTCCCACACTCCCCTCGCGTCCTCTCCCTTGCAGGCAGGGAAGCCACGCCCTTCCAATCCTGGTGACCTCCTCAAGGTACTCTTGGACAGAGCTCAACCCTGAACTCCTGATGGAATTTTCACCGATGCATATAATCTATCAGCAGTCACCACTGTTGGAGGTGCTGCTACTCTCCGAGTAGGCAGCTCCCCGAATACGGGGTAAAAACAATGACTGCAGAAGCAGGAAACCAGATTCTGGATTAGAATGGTGCTGGAAAAGCACAGCCAGTCAGGCAGCATACGAGGATCAGGGGGAAAAAAAAATCGACGTTTCGGGCAAAAGCCCTTCATCAGGAATAGAGGCAGGGTGCCTGCAAGGTGGAGAGATAAATGAGACGAGGGTGGGGTTGGGGAGAAAGTAGCATCAAGTACAATAGGTGAATGGGGATGGGAATGAAGGTGATAGGTCAGGGAGGAGGGTGGGGGAAGGTAGCAAAGAGTACAATAGGGGGATGGGGGTGGGAACAAAGGTGATAGGTCAGGGAGGAGGGTGGGGGAAGGACAGGTCATGGGGACAGTGCTCCCCGAGTTTGGGAATCACCCTCAGATGGTGACCTCCAGGTTGCAGGGAAGCCAAGAGGGAGTGCATGTGGATGGAACACTTTGCCCCATTTGAAAAATCCAGCTCTCAATGAGCAATGCAGAACAGGACAAGTTCATTTGAAATATTCCAGTTTGCCACAAAGTCTTCTCAGGGACTAAGTGTACATTTAATGAATGTAAACATCACACAGTACAGTTTTGCAAGCAAGATTTATGTGTTTTGTTTGTTTGTTTGTTGCTGAGGGTGAACTTGTGCCATGCAGACAGCTTGCAAACAGGGCCCTGCCTGGCTTGGGCGAGGCTGCAGGGAGCAGAGCCAGGAGGCTGAGTGGCCTCCTGCAGGCGCGCGTCGCTTCCGGGAGCCTGGTGGCTCCCATTGGCCGAGGGCAGGGAGGCCCGCCGTCCAATGGGGAGGCTCGCCGGTGACGTCAACGGCGGCGCGCGGCCGCCCATTGGACGGAGAGGGCGCCTAGCAACGGGGCGGCGTTGCCCGGGCCGCGTGACGCCGCCCGGCAACAGAGGGGGGGGGGAGAGAGGGGGCGGGGACAGGCCGAGCCACGCCCCTCCCCACCACCGGACCTTCCTAGCCCCGCCCCCTCCTCCCCAAAAGACCGAGCCGTGTCGGCCGGGCCCAGCCGCGGAGGCTTTGAGCGACCATCACTCCCTGAGACCGCACCCCCTCCCCCCAACAAGGTAAACACATAGATAATAATGGGGAAAAGGCATAGATTACAAAAAAGAACTCTGGAACTCACTTGTGATGTTGTGAACAGGGCCCTGGGTGGGGACCGAACGGTTGCCATGGGACCCGACGGTTTGTCCTCGGGTTTTCTCTCTCTCTCTCGCCGATGGACGCCGCCGCCCGCACCATGTCAGGGGGGGGAATGATGGCGGTCGCCGCAGGGCACTGCGGGAAGTGTAGTCCGCCACGCGTGACGTTCCTCTGAGGGCCAGTCGGCATGACGGCACTGGCGGACTACACCTCCCGGCATGCCCCGCGCCGCCTTTCATCGTCCCGAAGCGGTGGGGTTGGGGGGGGGAAATGGAGAGGGCGAATGCGCGCCGGAAAGGGGACTACAACTCCCAGGATGCGTCACTGGCACGTCAAGGTTCGTAACGAGGTCGGGAGGTCATGGCCGACGATCGCTCCCGGCGTAAGCCTCTGGCTATAATGATGAGGGGCGTGCGGGACTACAACTCCCGCCGTCCCACGCCGCCGAGGCCGGTGCGATGAAACGGGCGGTGACGTCATCGGGGACTACATCTCCCGGCATTCCAAAGGCATCCCACCATGCTGCGCAGGCGCGCCGGCGACGGGTAAACAAGCGGCGGAGAATCGGGCAGGCCTCAGCCCCTCCCACAACACACGTCGCCTCCCTCTTTCGCCATTGGTCGAACCGAACGTCGGTCCCGCCTACCCGTCAGGGCGTCGGTACTATTGGTCAGGCCGCACGTCCATCGTCGTCATCAGTGGGCGGGGCCGAGGATG
>NW_025197999.1:0-1953 GCF_004010195.1 Chiloscyllium plagiosum
TGAGATGATATCCCAGAAGGTTTTAAATTCCTGAGAGAAATATTTTATGAACTTACTATCCTTCGACAGGAAATGGTCCATACCCCAATGTCGGGAAGCTATGTCATCATCACTAGTCTTAACCTCCATATGTACTGTGGCATGGTCGGAAATATATATGTTACCTACTTCACAAAACAATATTGAGTTGAAAAGGATCGAGGGGACAGAAACATATTGATTCAGGTATGGCACTTGTGTGGGTTAGAATAAAAAGTAATGTCTCGAGCCTCTGGGTGAAGACACCTCCACACATCTACCAGCCCCAACTCCCGACTCAGATCCGCCAACTGCCTAGATCTCAACGATATACCTGCAGATCTCTTAGGTATTCTGTCTATTCCTGGGTCGATGATACAATTATAATTCCCCCCATAATGGTGTGGTGCATCCCGAGAGCCATCAACTTGGAGAATGCTTCCATTACAAATTTAATAGTGTGCACTGGGGGGCAATAAACATTCAAAATCCCAGATTCCTCTGCATATATTAGTGTATTAATCAATATATACCGTCCAGAGTCATCTTTTATCTGGCTTAGCCTTTGGAAGGAAAGATACTTCAGAATAAGAATGGCTACTCTCCTACTTTTTGAGCTGAAAGATGATAAGAACACCGACCAAAACCACCCTATTGCAGGAGTCTAATGCTCCTTAGCAAGTAGATGTGTCTCCTGTACAAGGGCTACATCCGCCCTTTCTTTTTTAAGACTTGATAATATCTTTTTCCTTTTGATTGGTGAGTGGCTCCCCTTGACATTCCAGGTGCACCAACTAAACGAATGACTGGCCATGATAGTCCAAGCAAGCCCTTGTCCCCGCAGGAGGTAGAACCCCACCAAAAGACATTGAATAAAAACCAAAAATGATTCACAGATAAACAATTCTTTAAACGGCTAAATCAAAACTACTAAGAACTACTCCTAAAAACAAATAACATAAAACATACTTAAAAGGAGACTTTCCCCCTTGTCACAGGAGGCACTACTACCTTCCAATAATCCCGCCATAACATCCCCCAGCCAGAGACATGCCCTCGGCCCAAGAATTACAAATTAGAGTAAATAAATTCTAGTATCTTATAAGACAGAAGTTAAAGGTGGTGACCCACACACTCCCCCCTCCACACCATCAACTAGATACACTAAGTAATACAACACAAGATGAAAATACATAAAATTACAAAATTACAATCCCAGCAAGTGATAAGCAACCAAATAGAAAAAAACACTCAGAAACGTCCCCAAATCTCACGAGCCATAGATAAGCGTTGATATAAAGGATAAGGAATGATCCACACCCCACCCCCCACCAAGGAAAGATGGAGAAGTGAAAGAGGAAAATGAGGAGGAAAAAACAAAAGGAGGGCAAAATAAAATCATTATCCATACGGTTCAAGTCCCGCAGTCTACTTGAGAGCATCCAGGAAATAGTTTACTTCTTCTGGTAATCCGAAGTTATGCACAGATGCTCCATGACTGCAGCATAGCATTGCAGGATATCACACAGAATATTGAATATTTAAATACCTCAGACGCTTCTTCGCATCATCAAATGCCTTCCAGTTGCGGACCACAGACGGAGAAATGTCGTGGAACAGCATTATCCTGGAGCTCTTGTATATCATAGCATGGGGACCCTTCCCTAAGTCTATGGAGGCCTCTAGCAGCATCTGGTTTTCCCTGTAATGCTGTAGTTGAAATAGGACTGGGCGGGGACGCACGGCAACCCGGTGGGCCCATTCAGCCCACACCTGGCCCAGCTCTGACTCCATTTACAGCAGCTGTGGGAGCCATTGCTCGAGGAAATCAAAACGCGGGCCTTCCTCCTCCCGTTCGGGAAGGCCAAGCAACCAGATATGTTTCCGACGACCTGGATTTCCGAGGTCATCAATATGTTCCTTTAAGGTCGGGAC
>NW_025197999.1:3134-5383 GCF_004010195.1 Chiloscyllium plagiosum
CTTCCAAGTCCTCACGCCTTTTTGGGAGGGATATGGAGGATCTGCCAATGAAATGATCACGTTCATTTACCCTGATCAATCAGTCCCAACGTGGGGTTGTCACATTAATGGCCCAGGGGCGAATTTCCATTTTCCCATTCAGGTCCAACTTCAGGTGTGTATTTCAGGGTCAGTAGCTGTCACGTTTGTTCGCAAACCATCTGGATTCTGCAGCATGTGGATTAACACAGAGACTTTAGTCAAGGCTGGGATCCATTTCCCAGCATGCTTTAATCATTTTTGCAACTACATGGTAAATGTATTATTGCCCATCCTAAGATTATTCTTTCAGGTAGCCCATCTGGTCGGAAAGGCAAATACAGTGATGGCATTTATTTTGAGAGGACTTGAATATTAAAGCACCAATCCATTTCTGAGGCTGAATAAGACTCAGATTAGACCACATTTGGAATATTGTGCACTGTTTTGGAGTATTGTGTACCGCCCTGGAGCGTGTAGAGAGGAGCTTCATAAGAATTGTCTTAGGAATGAAAACCTTAACATATGATGTCTCTGGATCTATACTCGCTGGAGTTTATAAAGATGAAAGAGATCTAATTGAAGCATACACAATACTGGTTGTCTAGTCAGAGTAGATGTTGGTAAGATGCTTCCACTGTTCGGAGAAAAAGGACTCAAGGACATAACCTGAAAGTCAAGACAAGATCTTTTAGAACGGAGTTAAGGGGAAGTGTTTTCAGTCTGAGCGTGGTGAGTCTATGGTAAGGATGGCAGCTTCCTTCCGGAAATGACATTAGTGATCCAGATGAGTTTTACTTAGGAATCAATTCATAACCACCATCAGCCCCTTAAATCCAGATTTGAAGTCAAGCTCCACCACTTGCTGTGGCAGGATTTGAACTCAGGACAATCGAACATTGTCTGGATTTATCACATAAGAATTCAGCCATAACACCACGAGGCAAGTGACTTGCCCAATCCTCCACAGTGTGACTAACTTGCGCAGTATGACATGCTCTGCGATTTGCCTTCAAGTTATCCTGGATTTCCTTATCAAAATATGGATGATTTTTCCCCGTTATGCAATTCCTCTTTGGTATTTAGTATCTCTCTAATTTTTTTGCCAAATTTCTTCAGCTGTCCTCCCTTTGAATGTTCTTTTCTCTCCCCAGTCCACCACAGCCAAATCCATCCTTAGGCCAGTATAATTACCATTGCCTAACACTAAAACTCTCATGTATGACTCAGTCTTCACTCCTTCAATCTGAATGTGAAACTCCAGCATGTTGTGGTTACTCCTTCCAAGGCAAAGCTCATTCACCAATCCTTCCTTGTTACATAATATCAAATCTAAATTATCCCATTCTCTGGTTGGTTCCATGACATCCTGCTGTCAGAAATAATGTCTCATACATTCCATGAAAATTTATTCGAGGATAGCCTTGTCAAGTTTAACCGGCTGTTTACTACAGTCACTGAATTGTGTAATAGTTACTGTGCGCTCTGGTAATTCAATTATTGTTCACTTCAATGGTTTTCAACTGAAAAATATTGACGTTTGATTTATTTTAAAATATGTAAGAAACAAAGTGATATTAACACTTCATTATACAAAATGTAAAAGCGACCTGTTGTATATTTCCCATGGACTAATAAAAAAACAGTCAGATATTGCCTGTAAAGCAGGATTCTGTGAACAGGACTATGTCCCTGGCAACATCGCCCCCCCTCTCTGGTAGGTTCTGTCCCACTGACAGGATATAGCCAGGCTGAGGGGGACAGCTCCGTGGTATATAGTCAATACAGTGCTCGGCATTGATGCTGGATCCTGTCGCTGCTCGACTGCTCTGGAGCAGGTTATGAGGGAATCAATAAAAGGGAAACATATCATTGACCACATCGTCACCGATCTGCCAGCTGCAGGTACACTTCGCCATTTCAAATATCGGTAAGAATGGTCACCGCACAATGGGGAGCAAGGACTACCATCACATTTTGCAGGCCCACCTCACCATGATATGGGTTTCGCCTGGGACAGACATTACTCAGATTGAGCAACAAATGATGATGCATCTATGAGGTGTAATGGGCCATCGGCAGCAGCAGAATCATACTCTGTGCAGCTCAGTCTGCAACCTCACACCCGACATATCTCCCACTGTACAGTAACCATCACACACCGACATATCTCCCACTATACAGTAACCATCACAGCTCAACATACCTCCCACTGCACAGTAACCATCACA
>NW_025198000.1:0-3806 GCF_004010195.1 Chiloscyllium plagiosum
TGCGCTTTTCCAGCAACACATCTCCGGCTTTAATTCAAGATGGGCCTTGATTTCATCACTAGATGTAATATTAAACAGTGAATCTTGAGAATAGCTGAGCCTTTTTGCCCATGAAACAAGAACTAAACAGAATTATTTCACTGAGTTAACATCTCTCTTGAAGATTTATCTTCAAGCATAGCTCCTGGTGATTCTCAGAGGATCTTCAAACTGATGAGTTCCAAATTTTCTCTGATATAGAACATAGAACATAACAGCGCAGTACAGGCCTTCGGCCCTCAATGTTGCGCTGACCTGTGGAACCAATCTGAAGCCCATCTAACACTATTGCATTTTCATCCATATGTTTATCCAATGACCATTTAAATACTCCTAAAGCTAGTGAATCTGTTGCAGGCAGGGTGTTCCCTGCAAATACTATTGTCTGAGTAAAGAAACTACCTCTGACATTTGTCCCATACCTATCACCTCTCAATTTAAAGCTATGTCCCCTCATGCTAGCCATCACCATCTGAGGAAAAAGGCTCTCACTGTCCACCTGGTCTAACCCTGTGATTATCTTATATGTCTCAATTAAGTCACCTCTCAACCTTCTTCTCTCTAATGAAAACAGTCTCAAGTCCCTCAGCCTTTCCTCATATGACCTTCCCTCCATACTAGGCAACATCCTAGTTAATATCCTCTGCACCCTTTCCAAAGCTTCCGCATCCTTCCTATAATGCAGTGACCTGAACTGTACACAATACTCCAAGTGCAGCCACACCAGAGTTTTGTACAGCTGTAACATGACCTTGTGGCTCTGAAACTCAATCCCTCTACCAATAAAAGCTAATATACCATTAGCCTTCTTAACAACCTGATCAACCTGAGTGGCAACTTTCAGGGACCTATGTACATGGACACCGAGATCTCTCTGCTCATCTACACTACCAAGAATCTTACCATTAGTCCAGTACTCTTTATCCCTGTTGTTCCTTCGAAAGTGAATCACCTCACACTTTTCCACATTAAATTCCATTTGCCACTTCTCAGCCCAGCTCTGCAGCTTTATCTATGTCCCTCTGTAACCTGCAACATCCTTCTGTCCACAACTCCACCAACCTTAGTGTCATCTGCAAATTTACTAACTCATCCTTCCACGTCATCATCCATATCATTTATAAAAATGACAAACAGTGACCCCAAAATAGATCCTTGCAGTACACCACTAGTCACTGAACTTCAGGATAAACATTTCCCATCAACCACCACCCTCTGTCTTCTTTCAGCTAGATAATTTTTGATCCAAAACGCTAAATCACCCTCAATCCCATGTCTCCATATTTTGTGCAATAGCCTATCGTGGGGAACCTTATGAAATCCATATAGATCACATCAACCGCTTTACCCTCATCCACCTGTTTGGTCACCTTCTCAAATAACTCAATAAAGGTTTCTGAGGCATAACCTATCCTTCACAAAACCATATTGACTATCTCTAATCAACTTATTCTTTTCTAGATTATCATAAATCCTTTCTCTTTTAGCCTTTTTTAACACTTTACCCACAACTGAAGTAAGGCTCACTGGTCTATAATTACCTGGGTTGTCCCTACTCCCCTTCTTGAACAAGGGGACAACATTTGCGATCCTCCTGGCTTCTGACACTATTCCTGTAGACAATGATGACATAAAGATCAAAACCAAAGGCTTTGTAATCTCCTCCCTGGCTTCCCAGAGAATCCTGGGATAAATCCCATCCGGCCATGGTACTTGTCTATTTTTACACTTTCCAGAATTGCTAACACCTCCTCCCCGTGAACCTCAGCCCCGTCTCGTCTCGTAGCCTGTATCTCAGTATTCTCCTTGACACCGTTGTCTTTTTCCGGTGTGAATACCAATTTAAAATATTCATTTCGTACTTCTCCTATCTCCTCGAACTCCATGCACAACTTCCTATTACTGTCTTTGATTGGCACTAATCTTTCCTGAAGAAGGGCTTATGCCCGAAACATCGATTCTCCTGTTCCTTGGATGCTGCCTGACCTGCTGCGCTTCTCCAGCAACACATTTTCAACACTAATCTTATTCTAGTCATTCTTTTATTCCTGATATACCTAAAGAAAGCTTTAGGGTTTTCCTTGATCCTATCTGCCAATGACTTCTCATGTTCCCTCTTAGTTCTCTCTTTAGGTCTTTCCTGGCTAGCTTGTAACTCTCAATTGCCCTAACTGAGCCTTCACGTCTCATTCGAACATAAACCTTCTTCTTTCTCTTGACAAGAGATTCAACTTCTTTAGTAAACCACGGCTCCCTCACTTGACTGCTTCCTCCCTGCCTGACAGGTACATACTTATCAAGGACATGCAGTTTCTGTTCCTTGAATAAGGTCCACGTTTCAATTGTGTCCATCCCCTGCAGTTTCCTTCCCCATCCTATGCATCCTAAATCTTGCCTCATCGCATCATAATTGCCGTTCCCTCAGCTATAACGTTTGCCCTGCAGTATATACCTATCCCTTTCCATCGCTGAAGTAAACATAACCAAATTGTAGACATTATCACCAAAGTGCTCACCTACCTCCAAATCGAACACCTGGCCTGGTTCATTACTCAGTACCAAATCCAATGTGGCCTCGCCCCTTGTTGGCCTGTCTACATACTGTGGCAGGTGGCCCTCCTGCATACATTGAACAAAAACTGACCCATCTAAAGTACTCAAATATTTGAAAGTTAAAGTCCCCCGTAACAACTACTCTGTTACTCTCGCTCCTATCCAGAATCATCTTTGCTATCCTTTCCTCTACATCTCTGGAACTATTCAGAGGCCCATTAAAAACTCCCAACAGGGTGACCTGTCCTTTCCTGTTTCTAACCTCAGCCCATACTACCTCAGTAGACAAGTCCTCAAACATTATTTCTGCCACTGTAATACTATCGTTGACTAACAATGTCAGACATCCCCCTCTTTTACCATCTTCTCTATTCTTACTGAAACATCTAAATCCCGGAACCTGCAACAACCATTCCTGTCCCTGCTCTATCTCTGTCTCTGAAATGGCCACAACATCGAAGTCCCAGACACCTACCCATGCTGCAAGTTCACTCACCTCATTCTGGACGCTCCTGGCATTGAAGTAGACACACTTCCAACCACCTTCCTGCTTGCCTTTGCACTCTTCCTACCTTGAAACCATGCTTCTGACATCACCACTCTCAACCTCCTGGACACTGGAACTACAATTTAGGTTCCCATTCCCCTGCTGAATTAGTTTAAACCCTCCCAAAGAGCATTAGCAAATTTCACCCCCCCCCCCCCAACCCCCAGGATTTTGATACCCCTCTGGTTCAGGTGTAGACCATCCTGTTTGTAGAGGTCCCACCTACCCCAGAATGAGCCCCAATTATCCAGGTATCCGAAACCCTCCCTCCTACACCATCCCTGTAGCCACTGTTCAACTCCTCTCTCTCTCTCTCTCTCTCCCTATTCCTTGCCTCGCTAGCACGTGGGGGGTGCAGTGAGAGAGGGATTCACTGAGATCCTTGTAGAGGGAGGAGGAGAGCTTCTTCAAGGTAGGCATCCTTGCAAGAGGATTCGCAGTAGGTTAAGATCAACTAGAAGAAAATGAGGACTGCAGATGCTGGAGACCAGAGATGAAAAGTGTGGCGCTGGAAAAACACAGCAGGCCGGGCAGCATCCGAGGAACAGAAGAACCGACGTTTCGGGCATAAGCGCTTCTTCAGGAATTCCTGAATAAGGGCTTATGCTCGAAACGTCGATTCTCCTGCTCCTCGGATGTTGCCTGGCCTGCTGTGTTTTTCCAGCAC
>NW_025198000.1:4086-5383 GCF_004010195.1 Chiloscyllium plagiosum
CCTTTTATCTCAGCCCGCTTGGCACACCAGCCTCATTCCTGAAGAAGGGCTCATGCCCGAAACGTCGATTCTCCTGCTCTTCGGATGCTGCCTGGCCTGCTGCGCCTTTCCAGCACCACACCTTTCAACTCTGGTCTCCAGCATCTGCAGTCCTCACTTTCTCCTAGTTGATCATAACTCCGTTAGTTAAAACTTCAGCCCAGTTTTAAATCTTTTGCACACATTTAGATGGATATAGACAAGCAAATGGGCATATTGGCTGGAGGCAGTAAAGGTGGGAAACACAATTCAATAGTTCCAGTTTACAGTGTTCCATTACATGTTCCATTTGCTTCCTGAAATCTTCTGTCATTTGATCTCCTTTGCCCAAGTTCCCATTGTCTCTTCGCAGGAGTCACATGACTCGGTCAACATTGTATATGTCATATGCTGCAGACGTATGCCCCAAGGCATGCTGTATTGGCGAGATCAGGCAGACGCTAAGACAATGGATGAATGGACACCGCGGAACAATAACCGGACAGCAGTGTTCCTTCCCAGTTGAGGAACATTTCAGCAGTCCAGGACATTTGGCCTTGGATCTTGCAGTGACTATTCTCCAAGGCGGACTTCGGGACAGGCAACAACACAAAGTGGCTGAGCAGAGGCTGATAGCCAAAGTTGGTACCTATGGGGATAGCCTCAACCAGGACCTTGGGTTCATGTCACACTACAGGTGACCTCACTATATTATACACTCTTTCGCACACAGACGCATGCAGACACACACACTCTTACATGCTCATACACTCATGCAGACCCTCTTATGCACACGCTCTTTCTCATATACACACACATACACCCCCCACTCACACCCATGCATGCACCCTCTCTCAGGATTATACCACATCACACTCACACACATACTTTACCAAGCTTTACACACGCAAACACTTTCTCTCCTGCACGCGCTCACACTTGTAAGTCTATGGGGTGAGTTTCTATTTGAAGAATTATATTTGCAGATACATTCTATTTTGCTCAAAAAATGCACAATCTGCAGGCAGTCAATCCATTAAATATTTTGTAAATTTCACTTTGGAACTTTGGAGCTGTGCCTGCCTCTTTGTCGGATATGTGGAATAGTCTATCTTCCATAGCTACACCGGCACTGTTCACCACCTTTTCCTCCGTTACATTGATGACTGTAACAGCGCCACCTCGTGCTCCCACGAGGAGGTGGAACAGTCCATCAACTTCACTAACACCTTCCACCCCAACCTCAGGTTCACCTGGATCGTCTCAGACACCTCCTTCC
>NW_025198001.1:0-3111 GCF_004010195.1 Chiloscyllium plagiosum
TTTGAGAGCACCGCACTGTTCGGTTTGAGAGCACCGCACTGTTCGGTTTGAGAGCATTGCACTGTTCGGTTTGAGAGCACTGCACTGTCCGGTTTGAGAGCACTGCACTGTTTAGGTGTGAGAGTACTGCACTGATCGGTTTGAGAGCACTGCACTGTCCGGTTTGACAGGACTGCACTGTCCGGTTTGAGAGCAGAGCACTGTCCGGTTTGAGAGCGCTGCACTGTCCGGTTTGACAGGACTGCACTGTCCGGTTTGAGAGCAGAGCACTGTCCGGTTTGAGAGCAGAGCACTGTCCGGTTTGACAGGACTGCACTGTCCGGTTTGAGAGCAGAGCACTGTCCGGTTTGAGAGCGCTGCACTGTCTGGTTTGAAAGCACTGCACTGTCCGGTTTGAGAGCACTGCACTGTCCAGTGTAACAGCACTGCACTGTCCGGTTTGAGAGTACTGCATTGTCTGGTTGGAGAGTACTGCACTGTCTGGTTTGAGAGCACTGCACTGTCCGGTTTGAGAGCACTGCACTGTCCGGTTTGAGGGCACTGCACTGTCTGGTTTGAGAGCACTGCACTGTCCAGTTTGAGAGCATTGCACTGTCCGGTTTGAGGGCACTGCAATGTTGGGTTTGAGAGCACTGCACTGTCCGGTTTGAGAGCACTGCACTGTCCGGTTTGAGAGCACTGCACTGTCCGGTTTGAGTGCACTGCACTGTCCAGTTTGAGAGCACTGCACTGTCCGGTTTGAGAGCACTGCACTTTTCTGTTTGAGAGTACGGCAGTTTCCTGTTTGAGAGTACTGCACTGTTCGGTTTGAGAGTAATGCACAGTCCGGTTTGAGAGCACTGCACTGTCCGGTTTGAGAGCCCTGCACTGTCCGGTTTGACAGCACTGCACTGTCCGGTTTGAGAGCACTGCACTGTCCGGTTTGAGAGCACTGCACTGTCCGGTTTGAGAGCACTGCACTTTCCGGTTTGAGAGTAATGCACCGTAATGTTTGAGAGCATTGCACTGTCGTGTTTGAGAGCACTGCACTGTCCGGTTTGACAGTGTTGCTCTGTCTGTTTTGAGAGCACTGCACTGTCCGATTTGAGAGCACCGCACCGTCTGGTTTGAGAGTTTAGCACTGTTCGGATTGAGAGCATTGCACTCTCTGGTTTGAGAGCACTGCACTGTTCGGTGTGAGAGTACTGCACTGTCCGATTTGAGAGTACTGCACTGATCACTTTGAGAGCACTGCACTCTTCGGTTTGAGAGTAATTCATTGTCCGGTTTGAGAACACTGCACTGTCTGGTTGGAGAGTAATGCACAGTCTGGTTTGAGAGTAATGCTTGGTCTGGTTTGAGAGCACTGCACTGTCCGGTTTGAGAGTACTGCACTGTCTGGTTGAGAGCACCGCACTATCTGGTTTGAGAGCACGGGACTGTTCGGTTTGAGAGCACCGCACTGTTCGGTTTGAGAGCATTGCACTGTTCGGTTTGAGAGCACTGCACTGTCCAGTTTGAGAGCACGGCACTGTCCGGTTTTAGAGTACTGCACTGTCCGGTTTTAGAGTACTGCACTGTCCGGTTTGAAAGTACTGCACTGTCCAGTTTGAGTGCACTGCACTGTCCGGTTTGAGAGCACGGCACAGTCCGGTTTGAGAGCACGGCACTGTGTGGTTTGAGAGCAGAGCACTGTCCGGTTTGAGAGCACGGCACTGTCCGGTTTGAGAGTACTGCACTGTCCGGTTTGAGAGCAGAGCACTGTCCGGTTTGAGAGCACTGCACTGTCCAGTTTGGTCGATCTACACTGTCCGGTTTGAGAGCACTGCACTGTCCAGTTTGGTCGATCTACACTGTCCGATTGGAGAGTGATGCACAGTCTGGTTTGAGAGTAATGCACAGTCTGGTTTGAGAGTAATGCACAGTCTGGTTTGAGAGCACTGCACTGTCCGGTTTGAGAGCACTGCACTCTTCGGTTTGAGAGTAATTCACTGTCCGGTTTGAGAACACTGCACTGTCGGGTTTGAGAGCTCTGCACTCTTTGGTTTAAGAGTAATTCACTGTCCGGTTTGAGAACACTGCACTGTCTGGTTGGAGAGTAATGCACAGTCTGGTTTGAGAGTAATGCTTGGTCTGGTTTGAGAGCACGGCACTGTCCGGTTTGAGAGCACTGCACTGTCCGGTCTGAGAGCACTGCACTGTCTGGTTTGAGAGCACGGCACTGTCCGGTTTGAGAGCACTGCACTGTCCGGTCTGAGAGCACTGCACTGTCTGGTTTGAGAGCACGGCACTGTCCGGTTTGAGAGCACGGCACTGTCCGGTTTGAAAGTACTGCACTGTTTGGTTTGAGAGCAATGCACTGTCCGGTTTCAGAGCAATGCACTGCCTGGTTTGAGAGCACTGCACTGTTCGGTTTGAGAGCACGGCACTGTCCGGTTTGAGAGCACGGCACTGTCCGGTTTGAAAGTACTGCACTGTCCGGTTTGAGAGCACGGCACTGTCCAGTGTGAGAGCACTGCACTGTCCATTTTGAAAGCACTGCACTGTTCGGTGTGAGAGTAATGCACTGTCCTGTTTGAGAGTTAAGCACTGTTCGGATTGAGAGCGTTGTACTCTCCGGTTTGAGAGCACTGCACTGTTCGGTGTGAGAGTGCTGCACTGTCCGATTTGAGAGTACTGCACTGATCGGTTTGAGAGCCCTGCACTGTCCGGTTTGAGAGAAATTCACTGTCCGGTTTGAGAACACTGCACTGTCTGGTTTGAGAGTAATGCACTGTCTGGTTGGAAAGTAATGCACAGTCTGGTTGGAGACTACTGCACTGTCTGGTTTGAGAGCACTGCACTGTCCAGTTTGAGAGCACTGCACTGTCCGGTTTGAGAGCACTGCACTGCCTGGTTTGAGAGCAGAGCACTGTCCGGTTTGAGGGTAATGCACCGTAATGTTTGAGAGCATTGCCCTGTCTGGTTTGAGAGTACTGCACTGTCCGGTTTAAGAGCACTGCACTGTCTGGTTGAAGAGTAATGCACTGTCTGGTTTGAGAGCACTGCACTATCTGGTTTGAGAGCACTGCACTGTCTGGTTTGAGAGTAATGCACTGTCTGGTTTGAGAGTAATGCACTGTCTGGTTGGAG
>NW_025198001.1:3144-5384 GCF_004010195.1 Chiloscyllium plagiosum
GCACTGTCTGGTTTGAGTGCACTGCACTGTCCGGTTTGAGAGCACTGCACTGCCTGGTTTGAGAGCAGAGCACTGTCCGGTTTGAGAGAACTGCACTGTCCGGTTTGAGGGTAATGCACCGTAATGTTTGAGTGCATTGCACTGTCTGGTTCGAGAGTACTGCACCGTTCGGTTTGAGATTACTGTACTGTCCGGTTTGACAGTACTGCACCGTCCGGTTTGAGAGCACTGTCTGGTTGGAGAGTAATGCACAGTCTGGTTTGAGAGTAATGCATAGTCTGGTTTGAGTGCACTGCACTGTCCGGTTTGAGGGTAATGCACCGTAATGTTTGAGAGCATTGCACTGTCCGGTTTGAGTGCACTGCACTGTCTGGTTTGAGAGCACTGCACTGTCTGGTTTGAGAGTAATGCACTGTCTGGTTGGAAAGTAATGCACAGTCTGGTTGGAGAGTACTGCACTGTCCGGTTTGAGAGCGCTGCACTGTCCGGTTTGAGAGCACTGCACTGCCTGGTTTGAGAGCAGAGCACTGTCCGGTTTGAGAGAACTGCACTGTCCGGTTTGAGGGTAATGCACCGTAATGTTTGAGAGCATTACCCTGTCTGGTTTGAGAGTACTGCACTGTCCGGTTTAAGAGCACTGCACTGTCTGGTTGAAGAGTAATGCACAGTCTGGTTTGAGTGCACTGCACTGTCTGGTTTGAGTGCACTGCACTGTCTGGTTTGAGTGCACTGCACTGTCCGGTTTGAGAGCACTGCACTGTCCGGTTTGAGGGTAATGCACCGTAATGTTTGAGTGCATTGCACTGTCTGGTTCGAGAGTACTGCACCGTTCGGTTTGAGATTACTGTACTGTCCGGTTTGACAGTACTGCACCGTCCGGTTTGAGAGCACTGTCTGGTTGGAGAGTAATGCACAGTCTGGTTTGAGAGTAATGCATAGTCTGGTTTGAGTGCACTGCACTGTCCGGTTTGAGGGTAATGCACCGTAATGTTTGAGAGCATTGCACTGTCCGGTTTGAGAGCACTGCACTGTCTGGTTTGAGTGCACTGCACTGTCCGGATTGAGAGTATGGCACTGTTAGGTTTGAGAGCACTGCACAGTCCGGTTTGAGAGCACTGCACTGTCTGGTTTGAGTGCACTGCACTGTCCGGATTGAGAGTACGGCACTGTCAGGTTTGAGAGCACTGCACTGTC
The DNA here is from genome assembly GCF_004010195.1 of Chiloscyllium plagiosum. Classification (NCBI taxonomy): domain Eukaryota; kingdom Metazoa; phylum Chordata; class Chondrichthyes; order Orectolobiformes; family Hemiscylliidae; genus Chiloscyllium; species Chiloscyllium plagiosum. The sequence goes on from NW_025198001.1 coordinate 4,339, forward strand.
CGGATTGAGAGTACGGCACTGTCAGGTTTGAGAGCACTGCAGAGTCCGGTTTGAGAGCACTGCATAGTCTGGCTTGAGAGCACTGCACTGTCCGATTTGAGAGGACTGCACGGTCCAGTTGAGTGCACTGCACAGTCCGGTTTGAGAGCCACTGCACAGTCCGATTTGAGGGTACTGCACTTTTCTGTTTGAGAACACTGCACTGTCCGGTTTGAGAGCACTGCACTGTCCGGTTTGAGAGTACTACACTGTCCGTTTTGAAAGCACTGCACTGATCGGTTTGAGAGTACTGCACTGATTGGTTTGAGAGCACTGCACTCTCCGGTTTGAGAGTAATTCACTGTCCGGTTTGAGTGCACTGCACTGTCAGGTTTGAGAACACTGCACTGTCTGGTTTGAGAACACTGCACTGTCTGGTTTGAGAGCACTGCACTGTCCGGTTTGATAGCACTGCACTGTCCGGTTTGATAGCACTGCACTGTCCGGTTTGAGACCACTGCACTGTCCGGTTTGAGAGCACTGCACTGTCCGGTTTGAGAGCACTGCACTGTCCGGTTTGAGAACACTGCACTGTCTGGTTTGAGAACACTGCACTGTCTGGTTTGAGGGCACGGCACTGTGTGATTTGAGTGCACTGCACTGTCCAGTTTGAGGGTAATGCACTGTAATGTTTAAGAGCATTGCACTGTCTGGTTCGAGAGTACTGCACCGTTCGGTTTGAGATTATTGTACTGTCCGGTTTCACAGTACTGCACCGTCCGGTTTGAGAGCACTGTCTGGTTGGAGAGTAATGCACAGTCTGGTTTGAGAGTAATGCATAGTCTGGTTTGAGTGCACTGCACTGTCCGGTTTGAGGGTAATGCACCGTAATGTTTGAGAGCATTGCACTGTCCGGTCTGAGAGCACTGCACTGTCCTGTTTGAGAGCACTGCACTGTCCGGATTGAGAGTACGACACTGTCAGGTTTGAGAGCACTGCACTGTCCAGTTTGAGAGCACTGCACTGTCTGGTGTGAGAACACTGCACTGTCTGGTGTGAGAACACTG
>NW_025198002.1:0-5384 GCF_004010195.1 Chiloscyllium plagiosum
ACTCTAACATCCTAGAGCCCCTGTAAACCTTCCGATCTCTGTAACCTCTATCCATCTGTTCAAAGCCCCATTATTGAGGAATGACTCCCTGCATTCGACATAAGGCAGATGGAATGACAGTAAACATATATGATGGAACCGTCATTCAGGAGATGTAGCTGCAGAATGACCACCGCTGTGATGGGAATATTGAAGGGTTTTTGGTATCTATGAAGGCTAGGCAAAAAAGGCAACAAGCTGTGAAGAAAGGATGAGGTTAATGCATTAATGAGATAGTCACGTGGAATTGAAGATCAAAATTTGGAGTCTTTTTGGGTGGAGCTAAGAATAAGCAAGCAGCAGTAACCGTTAGCAGGAATTCTTTTATCGGCACCAGACAGTAATGGTAATGCCAATATGGTTACAGTCAGGACACTGAATGTACTTGTAGCAAGAGATCTTGGTGCAAGTCAGTAACTCCCTGAAAATGGCAACAGAAGTGCTTCAGATGAGAAAGAAAGCAAATGGAACCATGGCCTTCATCGGTCACAACGTTGGGTATAGTGGTTTGCATCTGATGTTGTAATTGTATAAAAAGTTTGTTTGTCCACATTTGGAGTACTATGTGCAGTTCTCATCTCCACACAATAGGAAGGATGGGAGGCTTTGGAGAGGGTGCAAAAGGGGTTTATCAGCACGTTGCCTGTGTTAGGTTTTTTAAGGGTGTGTTAAGTGTAAGAGGGAAATAAATGATGTTGGATTGCTTTGTGAGAGTATCAGAGGCTAAGAGGCGCCCAGGTACAGGAACATAACATTCGGAGAGGCACAGATAATGTGGATAATCTGAATCTCTTTTCCAATGTGTAAGTTTGAAATACTAGAGCACATAGGTTTAAGGTGAGAAAGGGGAAGTTTAAACGAGATGTGTGAGGCATGTTATTTTTTAAACATAGAGAGTGGTCGTTTCTGAGGGAGGTCGGAGAAGCAGAAAGTTTTGAAATGGCATTTAGACAGAAACGAGAACAGGCAGGGAATAGAGAGATATGGACCATGTGCAGGTAGAAGGGATGAGTTGAGAATAGCATCATGGTCAGCACAGCTATGATGGGCTAAAGGACCTGTTGCTGTTCTGTACTGTTCTGTTTTCTAACTTCCCAGCATCTACACTGTCAAAGCCCCTCAGAATCTTGGATGTTACTTTCCATTTCTCTCATTTTTCTTAACTTCAATGGGTTCAACCTCAATCTCCTCCACCTCTTCTTATTAGAAAATCCATCCATTCTGGGGATCAGCCGAGTGACCCTTCTCTGTCCTACCTCCATTGCAAGAATATCGTTCGTTCCGGCACTCACACTGTTCATAATATTCTAGGTGTGTTCTGACTCGTATCTTGTATAGTTTTTCCAAGAATTCCCTATACTTAGACTCCATTCCCTTTGTAATAAATGCCAGCATTTGATTTGCCTTCTCTATTACCTGCTGACCCTGTAAGCTAGCTTTTTCAGATTGATGAACAAAAACTCCCATAACCGTTTCTGCTGTCATTCTGAAACCAAACACTGTTAGCCTGACAGTAAATCAGAAGTATACTGAAATTGTTAGAAAGGACATGTCAATATGCAAAAACTGGCCACTTAGAAATACATTTTCTAAAAGAGAATTTGTTTTTGAGCCTGTTGGATTTTATTTGTTGGTGTTTCAATAAGGGCGAAAGAGTAACTTGTTAGAGAATAGGGCCCCTTAAAGATCAATAAGGTTGCCTATGTGTGGAAACAGAGGCGGTGGATGAGATATTAGACAAACTAGCCTTGTCAGTATTTACTGTGGAGAAAGACATTGAAGCTCGGGAACTTGGGGAAATAAATAAAGATGTCTTGGAAAGAATCCTCTACAGAGAAGAGAAAGTGCAGGAATCTTAATACAAATAAAAGTCGATCAATCCTCAGTAGCTCATTAGGTCGACCCTAAAATATTATGGGACGCTAGGGAAGAGATTGTAGTGTCCCTAACAGAGATATTTATATTATTAACAGACACAGTGAGGTGTCGTAAGACTGGAGAGAACATAATGCTGTTCCATCACTTAAGGACTGCAGGGAAAAGCCAGGAAACTGCAAACCAGTGAGCCTTGTGATAGGAAGTTGTTGGAGGCAATTCTGAGAGAAAGGAGCTTTGTATATTTGGAAAGGCAAGAACAGATTAGAGATAGTCAGCATGGCTTTGTGAGTGGAAAACCGTGTTTCACAAACTGGATTGACTCTTCAAGGAGGTGGCCAAGAGCTAGATGAAGGCAGAGCAGTGAAGCTTTTGTCCACATGGACAGCGAAGCTTTTAATAAGGTTGAAAGGGATGTAGAACATCTAGTGAAGAGGAAGATGAAAGCTTATTTAAGGTTGAGGAAGCAAGGGTCAGACAGGTTTCTGGAGGGTAATATGGAACAGCACGATGGCCCAGTGGTTAGAACTGCTACCTCATAGCACCACGACTCCATTTAGATTCCAACCTCAGGCGACTGTCTGTGTGGAGTTTGCACATTGTCCCGTGTCAGCGTGGGTTTCCTCCAGGTGCTCCAGTTTCCCCTCAAAGCCCAAGGATGTGCATGTCAGGTGACTCAGCCATGCTAAATTACCCATAGTATTCACGGATGTGTAGATTTGGTGCATTAGTCAGGGCAAATGGAGAGAATTAGGTTGGGGGGAGTGGTTCTGTTTGGGGTACAGTTTGGAGGGTTGAAATGGAGGTGTTGGGCCAAATGGCCTGTTTCCACACTGTAGGGATTCTTTGAAGGTACCAGGAAGGAACTGAGGAATGGACTTAGGACAGCTAGAAGGGGGCATGTAAAAGCTTTGTTGGGAAAGATTAAGGAAAACCGTAAAGTATTCTCCACTTATGTGAGGAACAAGAGCATGGCCAGAGTGAGGGTAGGGCCGATCAGGGATAGTGGAGGCAACCTGTGCCTGAAGTCGGAGGAGGTAGGGGAGGTCCTTAATGCATACTGTGCTTCAGCATTCACTATTGATAGGGACCTTGTAATTTGTGAGGACAGCGTGAAACAGGCTGATATATGTGAACAGGTTGATGTTAAGAATGAGGATGTGCTGAGTATTGTGTAAAACATAAGGACAGGTAAGTCTATTGGACCAGATAGGATGTGTCCAAAATTATTACACGAAGAGAGGGAAGAGATTGCTGTGCACTTGGCGATGACCTTTGCGCCCTCACTGTCCACTGGAGTTGCACCAGATGGTTGGAGGACGGCAAATGTTATTCCCTTGTTCAGGAAAGGGAATACGGATAATGCTGGAAATTTCAAATCTGGCAGTCTTATGTCTGTGGTGTGCAGAATATTGAAGAGGACTCCGAGACATGATTTATAATTCCTTGGAAAACCATAGTTTGATTAGAGATTGTCAGCATGGCTTTGTAAGGGGCAGGTCATGCCTTACAAATCTCATTCAGTCCTTTGATGATGTGACAAATGAACTTTATGGCTCATTCAGAAAGCACGGAGACATGGGATACAGTGAAACCTATCTGTCTAGATACAGAATTCCTGGCCCAAAGAACATCGAGGGTGATGATAGATAGAAAGCATTCATCCTGGAGCACAGTGACCAAAGGTTTTCTGCAGGAAGAGGTTACAGGACTTCTGCTCTTTGTGGTTTTATAAATGACTTGGATGTGAGTGGGAGAGTGGGTTAGTAAGTTTGGCAATTACACGAAGGTTGATGGAGTGGTTAATGGTGTGGAAGACTGTTGAAGGTTGCAACGGGGCAATGACAGGACGCAGAGCTGGGCTGAGAGGTGGCAGTTGGAGTTCAATCTGGAAAAGTAATAAGCCATTCATTTTGGAAGACTGAATTTGAATCCATAATGCAGGGTTAAAGGTAGGATCCTTGGCAGTGTGGAGGAACAGAGGGATCTTGGGTTCCAAGTCCATAGATCCCTCAGTGTTGCCACCCAAGCTGATAGGCTTGTTAAAAAGGAATATATTGTGCTGGATTTCATTAGTTGGGGGATTGAGTTTTAAAGCCGTGAAGTTATGATGCAGCTCTATAGAGCCCTGGTAAGATCCCACTTGGAATATTGTGTTCAGTTCTGGTCCCCTCATTACAGGATGGATGTGGAAGCTTTAGAGAGGGTAAAGAGGAGATTTACCAGGATACTGCCTGGACTGGAGAGCATGTAATATGAAGAAAGCTCGAGGGAGCTAAGGCTTTTCTCATTGGAGTGAAGAAGGGTGAGGGGTGACTTGGTAGACGTGAACATGATGATGAGAGGCACAGAGAGAGTTAATAGTGAGAGACATTTTTTACCCTGACATAAATAGCTATTAGAAGAGGTATAATTTTCAAGTGATTCGCGGATGGGTAAGGGGAGATTTCAGAAGTAGGTTAATTACATACAGAGTGGTGGGTGAGTGGAATGCGGTGCCAGCGGTGGCAGTAAAATTGGATGCATTCGGGGCATTTAATATACTTCTGGATAGGCACATGGATGATAATAAAATGAATTGAATGTAGGTTAGTTTGATCAGACAGTCGGATATAAGGTTAGCATGGCATCATGGCCTAAGGGTCTTGTGCTGTACTGTTCTGTGTTCTGAGCCTGTATGGTAAACTGGATAATAAGCTCAGATCAATGTAAAAGGATATGGCATTCAGGAGGAGCTAGTCAACTGGGTACAAAATTGCCTTGATGGTAGGATGCCGAGGGTGATGGGGGACATGTTGTTTTTCTGACTGGAGGCATGTGACCAGCGGTGTAGTGAGCCCACTGTTGTTTGTCATTTGGATAAATGGTTTGGATGGGAATATTGGTTTCGTTGTAACTAAGTTTTTTTGGGTGGCACTGAAATTGGTGTTAAAGTGGGCAGTGAAGAAAGTTATCTGTGGTTCGACGGGATGAACAGTACTGCTGGGATAGTGAGCTGAAGAATAGCAGATGGAGTTTTACTTAGATAAATGTGAAGTGTTCCATTTTAGTGAAACAAACCAGGGTGGGACTTGTACAGTTAGTGTTTGGGCCCTGGATAGTGTTATCAGTCAGAGACGCAGGGATGCAGGTACACAGTTCTTTGAATGTGGTGTCACAGGTAGACAGGCTGGTGAAGCAGGCGTTTGAGATGGTTACCTTCATTGGTCAGAGCATTGAAATTAGGAGAAGGATGTCATGTTGTGGCTGTACAGGACATTGGCGAGGCCACCATGAAACCATTGTTGATCAGCAGGAAGAACTCATTAGGTTCACTTGCCTCCTTTAGCGAAGGACATCTGACACTCTAAGCTGGTCTGCCCCACACGTGACTCCAGACTCACAGCAGTATAGCTGACTCTGTGCTATAACACGTTGTGCAACTGGCTAGGGATGTAACTGTCGGCAATTAGCAGTGGGGGCAAAGATTG
>NW_025198003.1:0-5384 GCF_004010195.1 Chiloscyllium plagiosum
TGCACCCTCTCCAGTATGTACATCCACATTGTGTATTAGAAAATTTAACAAATTCCTCTATTTGGCAGATAGGTAAATGGGCAGGAGTTATGCCTTTGGTCCACTCTTCCTTCATTCCCATCAAGCCAACCCCCAATCCCACCCCAATAGTCCACTGGCATTTACCCCAGCAACTGGCGAATGTGTGACACCAGTCCATTTACCTATTCCCTCCTCGCTATACAAGGGGCAAAACTTACCTTCCAGGTGAAGTGGCACTTTACCTGCACTACCCACAACCCAGTGTACTGCATTTGCTGCTCACAATATGGACTCATCGACATTGGGGAAACGAAGCATAAACTGGGTGACTGCTTCGCAGAACACCTACGTTCTGCCCGCGAAAAAAGACCCTGACCTTCCAATTACAGACCCCACCCTGTCCCTGGCCAGCATCTCTGTCTCAGGTTTGCTGTATTGTCCCAGCGAAACTCAGCACCAGTAGAACGAAGAGCACCGAATATTACAATTGGGGACCATACATCCCTCCGGTCCCAATATCGAATTCAATAATTCTAGGGCCTGAACTCCATAGTATCCTCTCCCCTACCAGATACACCCAAGCCTTGTTATTACATAGTCTGTCATTCCACACTACTTATTCACGAACAGTCTCCATAAACAATTATTCACCCTCCCACGCAGATCGTTATCCACTCCTTTTTCTGTCCAACAGTTCTTCCTTCGCTTTGGGCTCTGTCCTGATCTCCGCCTTCCTCCCACAATATCTCCTGCATATAAACCAACGTTTTCCCAATCACCATCAGTTCTGTGGAACGTTCACCGGCAACTCCTGTTTTTTGTTTCTGATATACAGCATCCACAGTTCTTTCAGCTTTTTATTGAGAGAGAGTTGGAAATTTTTTCGAGAGACAGAAAGAGAGGGGTGAGAGACAGACCAGGCATGAACTGTTGTTCTCCATTGTGACTGATTACGGAAAATCATTGCAGTGCTATCACTTCCCTTCAGCATGAAGAGAAGTCATGGTTCACCCGTGAGGTGGTGGCGCAGCGGTAGCGGGTCTGACCCCAGATCCGAAGGCTGCTTATTCAAATCACGTCAGGCTCACTTAAATCAACTTCTTACATTCCAAATCAACGAAGGAGCACTTTCACTCCGTTCATCTCTTCAGTCAAATCTTCTTTGCGGAAACTTTCGATCACACGTGAAGCTTTGCTGTCAGTTTGATTTGTGAACAGTGTGTCAGGGAGGTGGTGTGCCCATTGTTTGGGTAAATGCTCAGCTCCCCGCAATGTGAGAAGTAAAAGACAAACTGTTCATCACGGGATTTAAACACACAGCCTCTTCGTTCAGTTGGTGACCGCGTGGTGTGAATAACATTATATCGATATTTTTACAACATAATCTAGAAATTGCCAGCTTTGTGTTTCCATCTATCAGGAGGTCCCAGCTCCTTCTGTCATAGCAGAGTGACAGCGAGTTCAGATAGAAATACATTGACGGTGAGCCTGAATTTTATAAACGGTGTCAGTAAAATCCAGTGGCGGACACTGATTTGGTTAAATCGTTTTTTTTTGGCAAGCGTAATTCACCGAGAGGATGCTGCTGTGTGAAACAGCGTTGGGAATTACTGCAGGGCCTCCTGCACGTGGAACACACCGCAACTGATGTGTTTCACCTTCACCAGTTTATTCCTAATCTCGGAGAAGAGGGGTTTGATGATTCGGATCATTGTCGGCCGACTGAAAACAGGAGAAGAGCACTCAGACTTTCACAAGCTTGTCACAACAGCTGGGTCATCGTGGCCCGTGCATCAGAATGGGATAGTAATCTGCATCTACTGACTGGAAGCACAGCAAATTGGAGTGCTGATGGGACTATCACACAGGAGAAAACGGCTTCGACCTGTCAACTGGAGTGGCTCCCAATGCGCAACTCCGCTCACCTCAACTAAATAGCTGTAAACAAATTACTCAGTGATTCAAAGCAATACTCCGTTTTGAATCTGCATTGCGTCATGTACCTTCGAGAATGACGTCAAAACACCTTCATTGCTGTGATGGAGTGTCCTGTTTGGCAGAATATATCCGTTGTCAAATTTCCTACGTTCTGTTGGTCCAACTCCGATTTCACTCAGAATCACAAAATGTGGGACAGCGCAGATTGAGGCTACGCAGCCCACCTGAGCTCTGCTGGCTCAACACAATATGTAATTAAGTATCTCATTGTGTCCATTGAATCTGCCTCTTCGTCACTGTCAGACAGCGACTTACTGACCCCACTCCCTGTGCGAAAACGGTCTTCCAAACGTCACTTTTACTTATTTTTCTGGTGACTATAAATCTCTGGCAAATCGTTCTCGATCTTTTCAGGCCTGGGAGCATTTTCACTGCATTATTGCCTCTGTCTAAAACCCTCATGACCTGGAAAACTTCAATCAGGCCAGCTTTCAGCCCTCTATTCTCCAAAGAGAGCTGCCCCAAACTTTCCAATCTCCCTTCATTGCTGACATTCCATTCACGGTAACCTGTTCAGCGCTTCCTGAAGTATCACCCTCAGAATTGAGCGAAATACAGGTGGAGGATTCATTCAGACTCGGATTGCGCGGGCGAAAAATCTGCAATACTTGTTTTTCTGCAATACTTGTTTTCACTTTGAACAAGTGTTTCCCTTCTCCGTGTTCACTGCAATGGCAGCTTTGTGCCGTCCCTAATTCAGGCAGTCCGATCTTATTTAACGAAGCGGCTTTTTTGAGAAAATTCATCAGGTATTTTTGCTCAGGTCAATTGAAGGAATTGACAGTGACGAAGAGGCAGATTCAATGGACACCATGAGATACTTAATTACATATTGTGTTGAACCAGCAGAGCAAAGGTGGGCTGCGTAGCCTCAATCTGGTTCGCCTGGGATTGGAACCCGGGAACTCTTACACGGCTGCATATGCTCGAATACCCAAAGTTAGAATCATATCCCAGACTAACGAGCCACCAGCCATGGGTGCAGCCACCTTCTGAAGCAGCTGAGACTTGCTCCGTACGAAATACATTGTGCATTGCTCCCAGAATTGCAAGCAGGGAAGAGTTTCAAGAACATCTGCTTCTCAATCTGTCTCCCTGCACCCAGGACTCTGCTGTTTGTCTCTTCCCCAGGGACCGGGCTCTCTCCACTAGTGGATAATTGAACCATTTCTTTTCTACTTGCAAGCTGTGCTGGTGGAAGGCAGAGCTCATTCACTCTTCTGCTTTCTCACACTATTACGTGAGGCAGGAGAAGTCAGTTACAGTCATGCGTAGGAAATGGGCAACTTTGAACGGAGAGATAGAAAGGTGTTGTGCTGTTGGGACAGAGAGAAATGGACACTGGAGACTCTTCCCTCAGGTAAATTGGTATGAGTGCATTTTTGTGCTGCCTGTTTGGTGTTCAGAATTAGTCTTGACACAACAATCCTGCAGAAAGTCTTTTATTACACGGCTGTTGGTTTCTTTACTGCAGGAAATGGACTAAAACAGCAAGTCATGTGTTTCAACTTCACCGGTTCATTGCCATCTGAGAGAAGAGGTTTCACAGCGAGATCAGGACATACTGACAGAGAACAGGAGAATACAACTCAGAGTTCCACAAGGGTGCCAGCGCAACTGTGTAAATTTGACTTGTGTATCGATGTGAAATATTGAGCTCAGATACCCGAAGTTTTGGGAAGCAGATGACAAGGCAAGGAAAAGAACAGAGCGCTGTTATACGGGAAAACTGCTAAAGGCGACATTCAGTGAATAGGAGAAAATGGTTCCGCTTCTGGGTTATGATCCCAGCATGCAAACGCTGTGCCATTCTCCTGCACCTGCACGGTAGCTTTTCCAGAGAAGTATTCAGCTTTTCATCTGGCGTGTGACTTGCATGTTCGAGAATGACGTCAAAAGATCTTCACTGCTGTAGTGTCATGTGCTGTTGTGCAGACATGTCGCCGATGTGCAAATATAAACTCAGAGAGCAATGTACACTGAGACTCTGAGCCAGCTGAAACTTGCTCAGCGTGAAATACATTCCACATTGCTCCAAGAATTTCAAGCAGCAAAGAGTTTCCAGAACATCTGCTTGTCATTCTGTCCCCGGGGCGCTGATGTTTGTCTCATCCCCAGGAAGTGCTATGTCTCCTCTGGCGGATAATTAAACCAATTTGTTTCTACTTGTCCGCTTTTCTGGAGGGAGGGTAGAGTCCATTCGCTCTTCTGCTCTTTATCTCCCAATCCCTGAGGGTGAGAGGTGTCACTTACACTAATGCGTGGGAAGTGAGTAACTTTGATTGTGAATTTTCTCCAAACGTCTGTTATTGGAGAGATAGAAAGATGCTGTGCTGACGGGGCAGAGAGAAATGGACACCGAAGACTCTTCCCTCAAGTAAATTCATATGAGCACATTGCTGTGCAGCCTGTTTGGTGTTCAGAATTCGTCTTCACCCAGCAATCTTACGGAAAGTCTATTGCAAAGTCGACATCGCTTTCAGCGCTGTGACCGCGCAGCATTTAACATCTGAGCCCCAAGTGCCCCAGATGAAGAGAATCCGAGTGAAACCTGCATTCACTGAGAGTCATCCCCACGGCCCTGAGTTGCGGGACTGCAGACAGTTCAACACGGAAGGGATGGTTAAAAATGAACCATTGTTGCTCCCTCAGCCTCTCTGTCCCAGAGACAGGCAGTGAGACGGCATAAACACGTAGCAGCATTCCCCCGCCAACAGAGGCGGTCCAGCCCATCGTGTCCACGACGACTCTCTGCCACTTGTCTCTCTCTGAGGTGATTCACAATCGGTGATATCTGTCCGAATACTAAGGGACTGTGTCTGAATGGTGATACAGTTTCTGACATGCTGATCGTCTTGTCATCCACGTCCGAACCGGCGAGGCGAATTACGGCAGGGAAGGCACGAAACCAGAAGGTATGCGAGTCAGCTCATTGGCATCTCAGAGAAGTGGTTTTGCGATTCAGTTCATAGGAAACCGACGAAGAACAGGAGAAGACCACTCAGACCTCCAAACGCAAGTTACTTGAACGGTTTGAGTTTCGCGACAGTATCGGTATGATTCGGGGCATTCAGACACACAGGAAGTCATTGAAAGGCAAGTTGCTGAACGGAGTACCATCACTCAGGAATGTCACTGAAGGAGACATTGGACAAAAGTAGAGGATGGTTTCGAGCCAACGAACTCTGGGTTATGGACCCAGCATGCACCCGCTGCGCACTCTGCTTCTGCGCGCAGCACCCATTTCCAGAGGCCTGTTCAGCCTTTCGTCTGGCACGTGGCATGCACGTTCGTGACTGATGTCAAAGATCTCCACTGCGGTCGTCTTATAGGGTGTTGAGCAGACGTATGGAGGCTGTGTAAAT
>NW_025198004.1:0-5385 GCF_004010195.1 Chiloscyllium plagiosum
ACAGTCCACCTCAGAGAGAGTCGCAGAGTGTTGAAGAATGTGCCAGAGAGTGAAACAGTGTGTCTCTGCGTGTTTCCAAGAGTGTCACAGAGAGTTTCAGAGAGAGTCAGAGAGTGTCACAGTGTGTCTCAGAGTGCCAGAGAGAGTCAGATAGTGTTTCAGTGTGTCACAGTCTGTCAGAGAGTGTCACAGTATGCCTCAGAGAGTGTCAGAGAGTGTCACAGTGTGTCTCAGTGAGTGTCACAGTGTGTCTCAGAGAGTCAGAGAGAGTCAGAATGTGTCACAGTGTGTCTCAGAGAGTGTCAGACAGGATCAGAAATTGTCACAATGCTTCTCAAAGTGTCAGAGAGAGTCAGAGAGAGTTACAGTGTGTCTGACAGACACAGTGTGTCTCTGCCTGTGTGTCTCAGTGAGTGTCACAGTGTGTCTCTGACAGACTGTGACAGACTGTCACACTCTTTGAAACACACTGTGACACTCTCTGACACAGGCAGAGACACACTGTGACACACTCTGAAAGACTGTGATACAATGTGACACTCTCTGAAACACATTGTGACACTCTCTGACACAGGCAGAGACACACTGTGACACTCTCTGACACTCTCCAACACACTGTGACGGTCTCTGACACAGGCAGAGACACACTGTGACACTCTCTGACAGTCTCTGACACAATGTGACACTCTCTGACACTCTGAAACATGCTGTGATACTCTCTGACACACTCTGTGACATACTGTTACACTTTCTAGCACATGTGAAACACTCTGTGACACTCTCTGACGGACGGTGACACACTGTGACACTCTCTGAGACAGACCGTGATACTTTCTGACTCTCCCTGACTCTGTGAGACACACTGTGACACTCACTGAGACGCACTGTGACACTCTCTGACACTCTGAGGCATACTGTGACACTCTATGACAGACTGCGACAAATTGTGATACTCTCTAACAGACTGGGACACACTGAAACACTCTCTGAGAGACTGTGACAGATTGTGACACTCTCTGACACTCTCTGAAACAGACTTTGACACTCTCTGACACAGGCAGAAGCGCACTGTGTCACTCTCTGACACTCTCCAATACACTGTGACACTCTCTCAGACACACTGTGACACTCTCTGACACTCTACAACACACTGTGATACTCTCTGAGACACACTGTGACACTCGCTGACAATCTCGGTGACATACTGTGACACTCTCTGACACCGACTGTGACACTTTCTGACTCTACCTGACTCTCTGAGACACACTGTGACACTCACTGAGACACACTGTGACACTCTCTGACTCTCTCTGAAACAACTCTCTGACTCGCTCTCTGACACACTGTGGCACCAACTGAGACACTGTGACTCTTTCTGACACTCTGTGAAACACACTGTGACACTCTCTGACACACTGTGACACAATGAGACACTCTCTGACACTCTGTGAAACACACTGTGACACTCTCTGACACACTGTGACACAATGAGACACTCTCTGACACTCTGTGAAACACACTGTGACACTCTCTGACACACTGTGACACAATGAGACACTCTCTGACACTCTGTGAAACACACTGTGACACTCTCTGACACACTGTGACACAATGAGACACTCTCTGACACTCTGTGAAACACACTGTGACACTCTCTGACACACTGTGACACAATGAGACACTCTCTGACACTCTGTGAAACACACTGTGACACTCTCTGACACAGGCAGAAACACACTGTGACACTCTCTGACCCAGGCAGAGACACACTGCGACACTCTCTGACAAACTGTGACACACTGAAACACTCTCTGAGAGACTGTGACAGTCTCTGAGACACATTGTGACACTCTCTGACACTCTCTGAAACACACTGTGACACTCTCTGACACAGGCAGAAACACACTGTGACACTCTCTGACCCAGGCAGAGACACACTGCGACACTCTCTGACAAACTGTGACACACTGAAACACTCTCTGAGAGACTGTGACAGACTGTGACAGTCTCTGAGACATTGTTACACTCTCTGACACTCTCTGAAACACACTGTGACACTCTCTGGCACTCTCTGAAACACATTGTGACACTCTCTGACACAGGCGGAGACACACTGTGACACTCTCTGACAGACGGTGACATTTTCCGAGATTATTTAACACTCTCTGAGACACACTGTGACACTCTCTGACTCTCACTGAAACTCTCTGTGGCACTCTCTCACACTGTCTGAGACACACTGTGACACTCTCTGAGACACACTGTGACTCTATCTGCCGCACTGGAACGCACTGTGACACTCTCTGACAGACTGTGACAGACTGTGACAATTTCTGAGACACACGATGACACTCTCTGACACACGGTGACATTTTCTGCTACACTGCGACATTCTCTGAGCCACACTGTGACACTTTCCGTCTCTCTCTGACTCTCTGAGACACACTGTGACACTCACTGACTCTCTGACTCTCTCTGAGGCACAGTATGACATACTGTGATACTCCCTGACTCACTCTGACACTCTCTGAGACACATTGAGACACTCTCTCACAGACTGTGACCCTCTCTGAGCCAAAGGCTGACACTCTCTGGGACACGGCATGACATACTGTGACACACTGTGACTCTCACTGAGAGACATTGTGACACTCTCTGACTCTGTCGGAGGCGCACTGTGACACTCTCTGAAAGACTTTGATACACTAAAACACACTGTGACACTCTCTGATTCTCTCTGAAGCACATTGTGACACTCTCTGACAGACTGTGACACAATGATACATTCTCTGACATGCTCTGAAACACACTGCGACACTCTCTGACACAGACAGAAACACACTGCGGCACTCTCGGACACAGGCAGAGACACACTGTGACACTCTCTGACAAACTGTGACACACTGATACACTCTCTGTGAGACTGTGACAGACTGTGACACTCTCTGAGACACATTGTGACACTCTCTGACACTCTCTGAAACACACTGTGACACTCTCTGACACAGGCAGAGACACACTGTGTCACTCTCTGACAGACTGTGACACACTGAAACACTCTCTGAGAGACTGTGACATTCTCTGAAACACACTGTGACACTCTCTGACACTCTCTGAAACACATTGTGACATTCTCTGGCACAGGTAGAGACACACTATGACACTCTCTGACGGACTGTGACACTCTCTGACACTATCTGAAACACGTTTTGACACTCTCTGACACAGGCAGAGACACACTGTGACACTCTCTGACACTCTCCAACACACTGTGACACCCTCTAAGAAACACTGAAACACTCTCTGACACAGGCAGAGACACTCTGTGACACTCTCTGAGACAGACTGTGACACTTTCCGACTCTCCCTGACTTCCTGAGAAACACTGTGACAGTCACTGAGACACACTGTGACACTCAGACTCTCTCTGACTCTCTCTCAGACACACTGTAACTCTCTCTGACTCTCTCTACACTTTGAGAAGCACTGTGACAATCCCTGACTTCCTGAGAAACACTGTGACAGTCACTGAGACACACTGTGACACTCAGACTCTCTCTGACTCTCTCTCAGACACACTGTAACTCTCTCTGACTCTCTCTGGCACTCTGAGACACACTGTGACACTCTCTGACTCTCTCTGAAACAAACTGTTACACTCTCTGAGAGACTGTGACAAACTGTGCCGCTCTCTGAGACACACTGTGACACTCTTACTCTCTCTGAGACACACTGCGACACACACTGACTCTCTCTGACACTCTCTGAGGCACAGTATGACACACTGTGACACTCTGTGACTCTATCTGCCACACTGGAACACACTATATCACTTTCTGTCCCTCTATGAGACACACTGTGAGACACTCTGACACACTGCGACGTTCTCTGGCACAGGTAGAGACACACTATGACACTCTCTGACAGACTGTGACACTCTCTGACACTATCTGAAACACATGTTAACACTATCAGACACAGGCAGAGACACAATGTGACACTCTCTGACACTTTCCAAAACACTGTGACACCCTTAAGACACACTGTGACACTATCTATGACATACTGTGACACATTCCAGCACATCTGAAGCACTCTGTTACACTCTCTGACAGACGGTGACACACTGTGACAGTCTTTCAGACAGACTGTGACATTTTCCGACTCTCCCTGACTTTCTGAAAAACACTGTGACACTCACTGAGACACACCATGACAATCTCTGACTCTCTCTGACACTCTCTCAGACACACTGTAACTCTCTCTGACTCTCTCTGACACTTTGAGAAGCACTGTGACAATCTCTGATACTGTCTGACACTCTCTGAGACACACTGTGACACATTTTGACTCTCTCTGACTCTCTGAGACACACTGTGACACTCACTGAGATACGCTGTGACACTTTCTGACACTCTCTGAGGCATACTGTGACACTCTCTGACAGAGTGTGACATACTGAAACACTATCTGACTCTCTGGCATTCTGAGACACACTGTGACACTCTCTGACTCTCTCTGAAACTCTCTGTGACACTCTCTGAAACACGCTGAGACACACAGTTTCACTCTCCGGCACATTCTCCAACACTCTGTGACTCTCTCTGACAGACGGACTGTGACAATTTCTGACTCTCCCTGACTCTCTGAGACACACTATGACACTCACTGAGACACAAAGTGACACTCTCAGACTCTCTCTGACACTCTCTCAGGCACATTGTAACACTCTGACTCTCTCTGACACTTTGAGATGCACTGTGACACTCTCTGATCCTATCTGACCATCTCTGAAACACACTGTAACACTCACTGACTCTCTCTGAAACACACTCGCTGAGTGTGACAATTTGTGAGACACACGATGACACTCTCTGACCTACTGTGACACTCGCTGACAGATTGTGACACTTTATGACTCTCCCTGAATTTCTGAGTCACACTCTGACACTCTCTGACTCTCTCTGAAACTCTCTGTGGCACTCTTTGACACTGTCTGAGACACGCTGTGACACTCTCTGACTCACTTAGGGACACACTGTGACTCGATCTGCCACACTGGAACACACTATGTCACTCTCTGTCCCTCTCTGAGACACTCTGTCAGACACTCTGACAGACTGCGACACTCTCTGGGACACACTGAGACACTCTCTGACACACTGTGACACACCCTGACAGACGGTGACATTTTCCGAGATTATTTAACACTCTCTGAGATACACTGTAACACTTGCTGTCTCTCACTGACTCTCTGAGACACTCGGTCACTCTCTGAGACACAATGTGACATTTTTTTACTCTCTCTCACACTCTCTGAGACATACTGTGTCACTCTCTGACTCTATGTGTGACACAATGTGACTCTCTCTGACACACTGAGAT
>NW_025198005.1:0-939 GCF_004010195.1 Chiloscyllium plagiosum
TGAGCTCCTGGTGTTTCTGACAATGAGCTCCTGGTGTTCCTGACAGTGAGCTCAAGGTGTTCCTGATAGTGAGCTCCTGGTGCTCGTGACAGTGAGCTCCTGGCATTCCTGATAGTGAGCTCCTGGTGTTTCTGACAGTGAGCTCCTGCTGTTCCTGACAGTGAGCTCCTGGCATATCTGAGAGTGAGCTCTAGGTGTTCCTGATAGTGAGCTCGCAGCATTCCTGACAGTGAGCTCCTGGTGTTTCTGATAGTGAGCTCCTGGTGTTCCGAACAGTGAGCTCCCAGCAGTTCTGACAGTGAGCTCCTGGTGTTTCTTACAGTGAGCTCCAGGTGTTCCGAACAGTGAGCTCCCAGCATTCCTGACAGTGAGCTCCTGGTGTTTCTGACACTGATCTCCTGGTGTTCCTGATAGAGAGCTCCTGGTGTTCCTGAGAGTGAGCCCCTTGTGTTTCTGACAGTGAGCTCCTGGTGTTTCTGAATGTGCGCTCCTGGTGTTTCTGACAGTGAGCTCCAATGTTCCTGATAGTAGGCTCCTGACGTTCCTGGCAGTGAGCTCCTGGTGTTTCTGACAGTGAGCTCCTAATGTTCCTGATAGTAGGCTCCTGGTGTTCCTGACTGTGAGCTCCTGGTGTTACTGATAGTGATCTCCTGGCATTCCTGACTGTGAGATCCTGGTGTTTCCAATAGTGAGCTCCTCGCGTTTCTGACAGTGATATCCTGGTGTTTCTCAAAGTGAGATCCTGGTGTTTCTGACAGTGATCTCCTGGTGTTTTTGATAGTGAGCCCCTGGTGTTCCTGACAGTGAGCTGCTGGTGTTCCTGATAGTGAGCTCCTGGTGTTCGTGACAGTGAGCTCCTGGTGTTCCTGACAGTGAGCTCCTGGCTTTCCTGACAGTGAGCTCCTGGTGTTCCTGACTGTGAGCCCCTGGCGTTCCTGA
>NW_025198005.1:1681-3949 GCF_004010195.1 Chiloscyllium plagiosum
TCCTGGTGTTCCAGACAGTGAGCTCCGGGTGTTCCTGACTGTGAGCCCCTGGTGTTCCAGACAGTGATCTCCTCGCGTTCCTGGCAGTGAGCTCCTGACGTTCCTGACAGTGAGCTCCTAGTGTTCCTGACAGTGAGATCCTAGCGTTCATGATACTGATCTCCTGGTGTTCCTGACAGTGAGCTCCTGGCGTTCCTGAAAGTGAGCTCCTAGTGTTCCTGACAATGAGATCCTGGTGTTGGGATAGTGAGCTCCGAGTGTTCCTGACAGTGAGCTCCTGGTGTTCCTGATTGTGAGCTCCTGGTGTTCCTGACAGTGAGATCCTGGTGTTCCTGGCAGTGAGCTCCTGGTTTTCCAGACAGTGAGCTCCTGGAGTTCCTGACTGTGAGCCCCTGGTATTCCAGACAGTGATCTTCTCGCGTTCCTGACAGTGAGCTCCTGGTGTTCCTGACAGTGAGCTCCTGGCGTTCCTGACAGTGAGCTCCTAGTGTTCCTGACAGTGAGATCCTGGTGTTTCCGATAGTGAGCTCCTAGTGTTCCTGGCAGTGAGATCCTGGCGTTCCTGGCAGTGAGCTCCTGGTGTTCCAGACAGTGAGCACCTGGTGTTCCTGACTGTGAGCCCCTGGTGTTCCAGACAGTGATCTCCTCGCGTTCCTGACAGTGAGGGCCTGGTGGTCCTGACAGTGAGCTCCTGGTGTTTCTGACAGTGAGCTCCTAGCGTTCCTGACAGTGAGATCCTAGCGATCCTGACACTGATCTCCTGGTGTTCCTGACAGTGAGCTCCTAGTGTTCCTGACAGTGAGCTCCTGGTGTTCCTGATAGTGAGCTCCTAGCGTTTCTGAAAGTGAGCTCCTAGTGTTCCTGACAGTGAGCTCCTAGTGTTCCTGACAGTGAGCTCCTGGCGTTCCTGACACTGATCTCCTGGTGTTCCTGACAGTGAGCTCCTAGTGTTCCTGACAGTGAGCTCCTGGTGTTCCTGATAGTGAGCTCCTGGTGTTTCTGACAGTGAGCTCCTGGTGTTTCTGACAGTGAGCTCCTGGTGTTCCTGATAGTGAGCTCCTTGTGTTTCTGACAGTGAGCTCCTAGTGTTCCTGACAGTGAGCTCCTGGCGTTCCTGACACTGATCTCCTGGTGTTCCTGACAGTGAGCTCCTAGTGTTCCTGACAGTGAGCTCCTGGTGTTCCTGATAGTGAGCTCCTTGTGTTTCTGACAGTGAGCTCCTGGTGTTTCTGACAGTGAGCTCCTGGCGTATCTGAGTGTGAGCTCCTGGTGTTTCCGACAGTGAGCTCCAGGTGTTCCGAACAGTGAGCTCCTTGTGTTCCTGACAGTGAGCTCCTGGTGTTTCTGACAGTGAGCTCCAGGTGTTCCGAACGGTGAGTTCCCAGCATTCCTGACAGGGAGCACCTCGTGTTCCTGACATTGAGCTCCTAGCTTTCCTGATAGAGAGCTCTTGGTGTTTCTGACAGTGATCTCCTGGTGTTCCTGATAATGAGCGCCTGGTGTTCCTGAGAGTGAGCTCCTAGCATTCCTGACAGTGAGCTCCTGGTGCTCCTGACAGGGAGCTCCTGGTGTTTCTGACAGTGAGCTCCTGGTGTTTCTGAATGTGAGCTGCTGGTGTTTCTGACAGTGAGCTCCTAATGTTCCTGATAGTAGGCTCCTGACGTTCCTGGCAGTGAGCTCATGGTGTTCCAGACAGTGAGCTCCTGGTGTTCCTGACTGTGAGCTCCTGTTGTTACTGATAGTGATCTCCTGGCATTCCTGACAATGAGTCCTGGTGTTTCTGAAAGTGAGCCCCTAGTGTTTCTGACAGTGAGCCCCTAGTGTTCCTGATAGTGAGCTCCTGGTGTTTCTGACAATGAGCTCCTGATATTCCTGATAGTGAGCTCCTGGTGTTCCTGACAGGGAGCTCCTGGTGTTTCTGACAGTGAGCTCCAATGTTCCTGATAGTAGGCTCCTGACGTTCCTGGCAGTGAGCTCATGGTGTTCCAGACAGTGAGCTCCTGGTGTTCCTGACAGCGAGCTCCTGGTGTTCCTGATAGAGAGCTCCTGGTGTTTCTGACAGTGAGCTCCTAGCGTTCCTGACAGTGAGATCCTAGCATTCCTGACACTGATCTCCTGGTGTTCCTGACAGTGATCTCCTGGTGTTCCTGATAGTGAGCACCTGGTGTTCCTGAGAGTGAGCTCCTAGCATTCCTGACAGTGAGCTCCTGGTGTTCCTGACAGCGAGCTCCTGGTGTTCCTGATAGAGAGCTCCTGGTGTTTCTGACA
>NW_025198005.1:4089-5385 GCF_004010195.1 Chiloscyllium plagiosum
TGAGCTCCTGGCGTTCCTGGCAGTGAGATCCTGGTTTTCCAGACAGTGATCTCCTCGCGTTCCTGACAATGAGCTCCTAGTGTTCCTGGCAGTGAGATCCTGGCGTTCCTGACAGTGAGCTCCTAGTGTTCCTGAGAGTGAGATCCTGGTGTTTCCGATCGTGAGCTCCTAGCGTTCCTGACAGTGAGCTCCTGGTGTTCCTGACAGGGAGCTCCTGGTGTTCCTGACATTGAGCTCCTGGCGTTCCTGGCAGTGAGCTCCTGACGTTCCTGACAGTGAGCTCCTAGTGTTCCTGACAGTGAGATCCTGATGTTTCCGATAGTGAGCTCCTAGTGTTCCTGACAGTGAGATCCTGGTGTTTCCGATAGTGAGCTCCTAGTGTTCCTGACAGTGAGCTCCTGATGTTCCTGATAGTGAGCTCCTGGTGTTCCTGACAGTGAGCTCCTGGCATTCCTGAGAGTGAGCTCCTAGTGTTCCTGAGAGTGAGATCCTGGTGTTTCCGACAGTGAGCACCTGGCGTTCCTGACAGTGAGCTCCTGGTGTTCCTGACTGTGAGCCCCTGGTTTTCCAGACAGTGATCTCCTCGTGTTCCTGACAGTGAGCTCCTGGTGTTCCTGACACTGAGCTCCTGGCGTTCCTGACAGTGAGCTCCTAGTGTTCCTGACAGTGAGATCCTGGTGTTCCTGGCAGTGAGCTCCTGGTGTTCCAAACAGTGAGCTCCTGGCTTTCCTGATAGTGAGCTCCTGGCGTTCCTGGCAGTGAGATCCTGGTTTTCCAGACAGTGATCTCCTCGCGTTCCTGACAATGAGCTCCTGGTGTTCCTGACAGTGAGTTCCTGGCGTTCCTGACAGTGAGCTCCTAGTGTTCCTGACAGTGAGCTCCAGGTATTCCGAACAGTGAGCTCCCAGCATTCCTGACAGTGAGCTCCTGGTGTTCCTGACATTGAGCTCCTAGCATTCCTGATAGAGAGCTCCTGGTGTTTCTGATAGTGATCTCCTGGTGTTCCTGTCAGGGAGCTCCTGGTGTTTCTGACAGTGAGCTCCGAATGTTCCTGATAGCAGTCTCCTGACGTTGCTGACAGTGAGCTCCTGGCGTTCCTGACAGTGAACTCCGAGTGTTCCTGACAGTGAGATCCTGGTGTTTCCGATAGTGAGCACCTGGTGTTCCAGACAGTGAGCTCCTGGTGTTCCTGATAGTGAGCTCCTGGCATTCCTGACAGTGAGCTCCTGGTGATCTAGACAGTGAGCTCCTTGTGCTCCTGAATGTGAGCCCTGGTGTTCCAGACAGTGATCTCCT
>NW_025198006.1:0-3449 GCF_004010195.1 Chiloscyllium plagiosum
AAAGAGTGTCACAGTGTGTCTCAGAGAGTGTCAGGTAGGATCAAAGAGTGTCACATTGTGCCTCAGAGAGAGTTAGAACGTGTCACAGTCTGTCTCAGAGAGTGTCACAGTGTGTCACAGTCTGTCAGAGATGGTTACAGTATATTTCAGAGAGAGTCAGAAAGTGCCACAGTCTGTCTTTGAGAGTGCCTCAGTGTGTCACAGTCTATCAAAGAGTATCATAGTGCGTCTCAGAGAGTGTCAGAGAGTGTCACAATGTGTCTCAGAGAGTGTCACAGTGTCTCAGAGAGTGCCACAGTGTGTCTCAGAGAGTTCCACAGTGTGTCTCAGAGAGTGTCACAGCGTGTCCCAGAGAGTCAGTGGGAGTCAGGAAGTGTCACATCCTGCCTCAGAGAGAGTTAGAACGTGTCCCAGTCTGTCTCAGAGAGTGTCACAGTCTGTCTCAGAGAGTTAGAGAGAGTCAGAAAGTGTCACAGTATTTCTCAGAGAGTGTCACTGTGAGACACAATCTGTCAGAGAATGTTAAAGTGTTTTGCAGAGTGTCTCAGAGAGCATCAGAAAGTGTCACAGTGTGCCATACTTTGTCTCAGAGAGTGTCAGAGAGTGTCAGCATTTGGCTCAGAGAGTGTCACAGTCTGTGAGAGAATGTCACAGTGTGTCTCAGAGAGTGTCAGATAGGATCAGAGAGTGTTGCCGTGCGTCTCAGAGAGTGTTAGATAGGAACAGTGCATGTCACAGTGTATCTAAGAGAGTGTCAGAGATGTCACAGTGTGTCACAGTCTGTCAGAGAGTGGCACAGTGTACATCAGACAGTGTCCGATAGGATCAGAGATTTTCACAGTGTGTGTCAGAGACACAGAGAGAGTCAGAAAGTGTCACAGTCTGTCTCTGAGAGTGTCACAGCGTGTCACAGTCTGTCAGAGAATGTCGCAGTGTTTCTCAGAGAGTGTCAGTGAGTGTCACTGTGTGTCTCAGAGATTCAGAGAGAGTCAGAAATTGTCACAGTCTGTCTCAGAGAGTGTCATTGTGTGTTACAGTGTGTCAGAGAGTATCATAGTGTGTCTCAGAGAGAATCAGAGAGTGTCACAGTGTGTCACCATCTGTAAGAACGTGGCACCGTGTGCCTCAGAGAGAGTTGGAGAGTGTCACAGTGTGTCTAAGATAGTATTAGAGAGTGTCAGAGAGTGTCACAGTGTCTCAGAAAATGTCACCCAGAGTCAGAGAGTGTCACCGTCCGTCAGAGAGTGTCATCGTGTGTCACAGAAAGTGTCAGAATCTGTCACAGTCTATCAAAGAGTGTTAAAGTGTTTCTAAGAGAGTGTGACAGAGCGTTCGCAGTGTATCTCAGAGTGGCAGAGAGAGTCACAGTTTGTCTCAGAGATAGTCAGAGAGTGTCACAGAGAGTTTCAGAGAGTCATAAATGTCGCAGTGTGTCTCAGAGAGTGTCAGAGAGGGACAGAGAGTGTCACAGTGTTTTCCAGAATGTCAGAGAGAGCCACAGAGTGTCACAGTGTGTCTCAGAGAGTCAGAGAGAGTCAGAGAGTGTCACAGTTTGTCAAAGCGTGTCACAGTGTGTCTCAGAGTGTCACAGTTTGTCTCAGAGAGTCAGAGAGCATCAGTAATTGTCTCAGTGTGTCTCAGAGAGTGTCAGAGCATGTCACAGTGATTCGCAGTCTGTCAGAGAGTGTCAGTGTGTTTCAGAGAGATTGGATTACTAAGATTACATTAGTAATCATGCCCTTCGGCCCAACGAGTCCACACCGACCCGCCGAAACGCAACCCACTCATACCCCTACATTTTACCCCTTACATAACAATACGGGCAATTTAGCATGGCCAATTCACCTAACCTGCACACCTTTGGACTGTGGGAGGAAACCGGAACACCCGGTGGAAACCCATGGAATTCCAGACACTGGAATAATGTGCAAACTCCACACAGTCAGTCGCCTGATGCGGGAATTGAACCCGGGTCTCTGGCACAGTGAGGCAGCAGTGCTAACCAATGTGCCACTGTCACAGAGAGTCAGAGAGTGTTACAGTTTGTCTAAGTAAATGTCAGAGAGAGTCGGAGACTGTCACAGTGTGCCTCAGAGAGTGTCAGAGTGAGTCAGAGAGTGTCATAGGGTGTCATACTGTGCCTCGGACAATGTCAGAGAGAGTCAGACTGTATCAGTGTGTCTCAGAGTGTGTCACAGTCTGTCTCAGGAAGTGTCATAGTGGGTCACAGTCTGTCAGAGAAAGTTTCAGTATATTTCAGAGGGAGTGAGAGGGAGTCAGAATGTGTCACAGTCTATCTTTCAGAGTGTCACAGTGTGTCACAGTCTATCACAGAGTGTCACAGAGTGTCCCAGATAGGATAAGAGAGTGTCACAGTGTGTCTCAGAGAGTGTTAGATAGGATCAGAGAGTGTCACAGTGCGTCTCAAATTGTCAGAGGGAGTCAGAGAGTGTCCCAGTCTGTCTCAGCGAGTGTCAGAATGTGTCACAGTGTTTCACAGTCTGTCAGAGCGTGTCACAGAGTGTTTCAGAGAGAGTCAGAGAGTGTCACAGTGTGTCTCAGAGAGTGTCAGATATGAACAGAGACTGTGGCAGTGTGTCTTAGAGAGTGTCAGATAGGATCAGAGAGTGTCACAGTGCGTCTCAAAGTGTCACAGTGATTAGATTAGATTAGATTACTTTACAGTGTGGAAACAGGCCCTTCGGCCCAACAAGTCCACCCGGGTCTCTGGCGCTGCGAGGCAGCAGTGCTAACCACTGTGCCACCGTGCCGCCCACAGTGTGTCAACGTCTGTCAGAGAGTGTCACATTGTGTCTCAGAGAGTGTCACAGTGTGTCACAGTCTGTCAGAGAGTGTCACAGTGTGTTTCAGAGAGAGTCAGAGAGTGTCACAGTGTGTCACAGTCTGTCAGAGAGTGTCACAGTGCTTCTCAGAGAGTGTCAGAGAGCGTCACAGTTTGTCTCAGAGTGTGTCGGGTAGGATCAGAAAGTGTCACAGTGCATCTCAACATCTCAGAGAGGGTCCCAGTGTGCCTCAGAGAGTGTCACAGTGTGTCACAGTCTGTCAGAGCGTGTCACAGAGTGTTTCGGAGAGAGTCAGAGAGTGTCACAGTGTGTCTCAGAGAGTGTCAGATATGAACAGAGACTGTGGCAGTGTGTCTCAGAGAGTGTCAGATAGGATCAGAGAGTGTCACAGTGCGTCTCAGTGTCACAGTGTGTCACAGTCTGTCAGAGAGTGTCACATTGTGTCTCAGAGAGTGTCACAGTGTGTCACAGTCTGTCAGAGAGTGTCACAGTGTGTTTCAGAGAGAGTCAGAGAGTGTCACAGTGTGTCTCAGAGAGTGTCACAGTGTGTCTCAGAGAGTCAGAGGGAGTCAGAAAGTGTCACATTGTGCCTCAGAGAGAGGTAGAACGTGTCACAGTCTGTCTCAGAGAGTGTCACAGTGTGTC
>NW_025198006.1:3727-5385 GCF_004010195.1 Chiloscyllium plagiosum
TCAGAGAGTGTCAGATAGGATCAGAGAGTGTTGCAGTGCGTCTCAGTCAGTGTCAGATAGGAATAGTGCATGTCACAGTGTATCTAAGAGAGTGTCAGAGAGTGTCACAGTGTGTCACAGTCTGTCAGAGAGTGGCACAGTGTACATCAGACAGTGTCCGATAGGATCAGAGATTTTCACAGTGTGTCAGAGACACAGAGAGAGTCAGAAAGTGTCACAGTCTGTCTCTGAGAGTGTCACAGCGTGTCACAGTCTGTCAGAGAATGTCGCAGTGTTTCTCAGAGAGTGCCAGTGACTGTCACTGTGTGTCTCAGAGATTCAGAGAGAGTCAGAAATTGTCACAGTCTGTCTCAGAGAGTGTCACAGTGTGGCACAGTGTGTCAGAGAGTGTCACAGTGTGTCTCAGAGAGTGTCAGGAAGGATCAAAAAGTGTCACAGTGTGGCTCAGAGAGTGTCACAGTGTGTCTCAGAGAGTCAGAGGGACTCAGAAAGTGTCACATTGTGCCTCAGAGAGAGGTAGAACGTGTCACAGTCTGTCTCAGAGAGTGTCACAGTGTGTCACAGTCTGTCAGAGATGGTTACAGTATATTTCAGAGAGAGTCAGAAAGTGTCACAGTCTGTCTTTGAGAGTGCCTCAGTTTGTCACAGTCTGTCAGAGAGTATCATAGTGCGTCTCAGAGAGTGTCACAGTGTGTCTCAGAGTGTGTCAGGTAGGATCAAAGAGTGTCACAGTGTGTCTAAGAGAGTGTCAGAGAGAGTCAGAGAATGTCACAGTGTGTCACAGAGAGTGTCAGATAGAATCAGAGAGTGTGACAGTGTGTCTATGAGGGTGTCAGAGAGTGTCACAGTCTGTCAGAGAGTGTCACAGTCTGTTTCAGAGAGTGCCACAGTGTCTCAGAGAGTGCCACAGTGTGTCTCAGAGAGTTCCACAGTGTGTCTCAGAGAGTGTCACAGTGTGTCTCAGAGAGTCAGTGGGAGTCAGAAAGTGTCACATCCTGCCTCAGAGAGAGTTAGAGCGTCTCACAGTCTGTCTCAGAGAGTGTCACAGTGTGTCACAGTCTGTCAGAGAATGTTACAATATATTTCAGAGAGAGTCAGAAAGTGTCACAGTCTGTCTTTGAGAGTGTCACAGTCTGTCACAGGCTGTCAGAGAAGGTTACAGTATATTTCAGAGTGAGCCAGAGAGAGTGAGAAAGAATCACAGTCTGTCTTTGAGAGTGTCTCAGTGTGTCACAGTCTGTCAGAGAAGGTTACAGTATATTTCAGAGTGAGCCAGAGAGAGTAAGAATGTGTCACAGTCTGTCAGAGAGTGTCACAGTGTGTCACAGTCTGTCAGAGAGTGTCACAGTGTGCCTCAGAGAGTGTCAGAGAGAGTAAGAATGTGTCACAGTCTGTCTTTGAGAGTGTCTCAGTGTGACATGGTCTTTCAGAGAGTGTCACAGAGGGTCACAATGAGTCTAAGAGAGTTTCACAGTGTGTCTCAGAGTGTTAGAGAGAGTCAGAAATTATCACAGTGTTTCTCAGAGAGGGTCACAGTGTGACACAGTCTGTCAGACAATCTTACAGTGTATTGCAGAGTAATCTCAGAGAGAGTCAGAAAGTGTCACAGTGTGAGATACTGTGACTCAGAGAGTGTCAGCATTTGGCTCAGAGAGTGT
>NW_025198007.1:0-5386 GCF_004010195.1 Chiloscyllium plagiosum
AGGTCATGCCTCACAAACGTTATCGAGTTCTTTAACGATGTGAGTAGAAACGTTGATGAGGGTCGAGCTGTGGCTGCGGTGTATATGGACTTCAGCAACGCAGTTCGTAAGGTTCCGCATGGTAGGCTCATTCAGAAGGTCAGGGGGAAAGAGATTCAGGGGAACATAGCTGTCTGGATACACAACTGGCTGGCCAACAGAAGACAACGAGTGGTAGTAGAAGGAAGATATTCTGCCTGGAAGTCTGTGATGAGTGGTGTTCCACAGGGCTCTGTCCTTGGGCCTCTTCTGGTTGTAAGTTTTATTAATGACTTGGATGAGGGGATTGAAGGATGAGTCAGCAAGTTTGCAGATGACACAAAGTTTGGAGCTGTCATTGACAGCATAGAGGGCTGTTGTAGGCTGCAGCGGGACATTGACAGGATGCAGAGATGGGCTGAGAGGTGGCAGATGGAGTTCAACCTGGATAAATGCGAGATGATGCATTTTGGAAGGTCGAATTTGAAAGCTGAGTACAGGATTAAGGATAGGATTCTTGACAATGTGGAGGAACAAAGGGACCTTGGTGTGCAGGTACATCGATCCCTTAAAATGGCCACCCATCGGACAGGGTTGTTAAGAAAGCATATGGTGCTTTGGTTTTCATGAACAAGGGGATTGAGTTTAAGAGTCATGAGATCTTGTTGCAGCTCTATAAAACTTTGGTTAGACCGCACTTGGAAAACTGCGTCCAGTTCTGGTCGACCTATCATAGGAAAGATGTGGATGCTTTGGAGAGGGTTCAGAGGAGGTTTACCAGGATGCTGCCTGAACTGGAGGGCTTATCTTATGAGGAGAGGTTGACTGAGCTCGCACTTTTTTCCTTGGAGAAAAGGAAGAGGAGAGGCGACCTAATTGAGGTATACAAGATAATGAGAGGTATGGTTAGAGTCGATAGCCAGAGATTATTTCCCAGTGCAGAATGACTAATACGAGGGGTCATAGCTTTTAGCTGGTTGGAGGAAAGTATAGAGGGGATGTCAGAGGCGGGTTCTTTATAGAGAGTTGTGAGAGCATGGAATGCTTTGCCAGCAGCAGTTGTGGAAGCAAGGTCATTGTGGACATTTAAGAGACTACTGGACATGCATATGGTCACAGATATTTGAGGGTGCATACATGTGGATCAATGGTCGGCACAACATCGTGGGCTGAAGGGCCTGTTCTGTGCTGTACTGTACTATGTTCTATGTTCTATTTGAAGCTCTATGGTTCTGGTGTCGAGTTAAATCTACAGGCCTTTAGGAAGGTCGTACCAAAATTTTGATATAGCTACTGAAAGGGAATGCTGCTATAGTACGATTTGCATATGTGCATGTCATGGAGGTGAACCTGCATGCATTGGTGTTCTGAGTCATCTTCTGCTCTCATCTTCGATGTGTTGGTTTTAACAGTTTGGATGTGACTGTGGAAGGAATGTGTTGAGTTAGCGCAGAGTTCAGTATTAGTCGTGTTGACTGCTGCCACTATGTGTTATTTTTGTATGGGTTTCCAATCAAGTGAGCTATCTTGTCATGAAAACGTAAGCCTCTGAAGTTGCAACAAACCAGACAAGTAGAGGGTATTCTACCTCACTTCTGAATCGTATCTTTTAAATGGTGGAATACATTGGGAAGGCAGGAGATGATGCACTATCTGCATATTTCTCAGTTTCAGAATTATAATTGAACACATTCGTCCAATCTAATCTCCACGACTTTGATAATAGTGTATTCAGCAATGACAATTTTCTTGCGTGAGAATTGGAAATGGTTCGATTTACATTTGCTGTAGTTGGCAATTGCCTGTAACCTGTGTGGTGAATATCCTGCACACTACAGCACAATATAATTCAAAACACAGCCAATTAAATAAAATCAAAATGCGTCAGATGGTGGAAACCTGAAGTATAAACGGAAATCTACCGTCGAAACTCAACAGCTCCAGTAGCACTGTGGAGGTAGAAAGAATGTTAAATCTTCCAGACTTTGTGTTCTACCTTGTTCTTGATCAAAATTCCCTGCCTGTCCTCTCTCACTGTCTGTCCTTGGCGGTATCATTAACTATGAGGGATGCATGTTACATACTACTGCCTCGCCACTTCCCCTTCCTTAAACACTCACGCCAGAATTCCTTTTGCCCTCATTTTCACCAGAAGAGTGTCTACAATCAGAGGGCCAGAGAGCTATACAGTATGGAAACATATTTTTGCTCCAAGTCATCCATGCCGACAAATTTTCTGAAACTAACGTCCCATTTGCCTGCAATTGACATATATCCCTCTACACCTTTCCTAACCACGTACCTGACCAAATGTCGTTTAACTATTGCAATTTTAGTCATCTTTACCACTTCCTCTCGAAGCTCGTTCCATTTTTGCACCGCATTTTAGGTTCACTTTCACAACTAACCAGAATAGATTACTGATTGAAATTATATAAACTAAATGAAGTCTCTCTCATAACCGTTGGTCTGAGAATGGACAATTCTCAACCAAACTTCACTTCTAACCTCAGAAGTAGGAGCAATTTGACTTGCAAAAAGTGTAAAACATATGTAAGGCTGGACGTAAGGAATCGTAATGAATAAGATGATGACGGTACCTGAAGTGTGCAACTTATGACAGAATAACTGTTCAAAGCATTAGTGGCACACAGTGGAACGTGGATGATACCTGGATAGTTTGACCTGATTATTGTGCAATAGGAACAAACACACCAGGCTAGTTGCCAATTCAATGTTGAATGCTACGATTTAACTTGACCACTGCTGCATTCATTAGCAGTGAATTCAATATCCGAAATAGATTTTGTTTAAAAACAGTATTTGCTTTCAAATGGTGCCAACCTTGGCGACTGTCTGCCCTGAGTTTCTTCCCAAGTCTGTCTGAGTCACCACCGCCTGTTCCACTTGAATTAATTTTCACATTGCACATTGCACAACTTGAACCATACTCTCTTTATCATTTTGACGTTCAACTTTATGGTCTCAACTATCTCTCAATGTTGCTAATTGCAACCAAATTATGAAGTTCCGTTTGTAAGATCAAATTCTGATCATCATTAAATATCAATCCGAGCAGGCGTCTTTCAATTTAGACCAAGGATGTGCACAATAATACATAATTCAGTTTGGAAATGTAAAACAACAAGCTTGTTTGATAAAGAACCAATGACAGAAACCTGGTTTTTTAATGTAATCACATTTCCCTCCCATCCTGTGTGTGTGTGTGTCCCTCCCACCCTGTGTGTGTGTGTGTGTTCCTCCCTCGCTGCGTGTGTGTGTGTGTCTCCTTCCTCGCTGCGTGTGTGTGTGTGGGTGTGTCCCTCCCTCGCTGTGTGTGTGTGTCCCTCCTTCGCTGTTTGTAATCACATTTAATACTCTAAATAAACAAAACCTGAGCAGCACCTGAAGAAAGATAATTCAGCGTACATATCATGTGCAGATTTTGTTTTGTTTGGGACTGTTTATTAAGTAACTAGATGATTTCACACAGTCTCTACTGCACTCACAGCAGTCCACTAAAGAGCCTAAACACAAGCTGCATAAAAAAAATCTAGCGTTGGCTTTTTAAGTTTAATCTTTGCTCTGTAGTTTTAGACAGAAAATTACTCGTGGTCTATTCGCCGCAAATGTCTCAGAATTTTGAACACCCCAGTTAAATTATGACTTCTCACTCTGCAAGAGAGAACAATTTTCCCTTCCCCCATCTATCCCGTAGCAGAAGTACCTCATTTCTGCAGATGGTAAATTTGAATCTCATCATATACATATACTTTGTCTGCCAGAGACAAGTACCTGTTCGAATACGTAATGACTTGAGTTCAAATTATTTTAATGTATTTTAATCCCTTGCACCATCACGATTAACTGTTGCAAATATCACAGCAAGGAGCAAATTGGAAATATTCCTGATATTAATATAGTCAGAGACGTTCCATTCCGGAGTGTCTTCAATCAGAAGAGAACAATAAGCATCAGAGAAAAGCAAAGTTGATGAAGTATACAGGCTGACAGGTTACAAAGGAAGATAGAAACAAAAAAACGGGACAAACAGAAGCATACAGATAACACATGGAGACTGACAGAGGCTGAAAGATGTGAATACATTTCATATTATATCTCCCTTTCAAGTTATTGTAACTGACAGAAAGAATGACCAGATTATGTATGAATATAGCTTGTCAACGACGTGAGGACCCGTAAAGGTGTTTCGAATGTAAAGAAGTGTCATGGAAGTGTAGTCACTGCGAAACATAAATATCAAATTGGAGAAAAATGCAGATTCAGGGAACGTGGATGGGAAATCGTATACATTATGAACGAAGTCATAGTCGCCACAGTTCTGGAGGACCATCTGTCATGGAGTCATAGCGTCATACAGCACGGAAACAGACTTTTTAATCTAACTTGTACATACCGACAAAGTTTGTCAAACTAACTCAGTTTCATTTGCCTGTGTGTGGCCCCTTTCCTTCTCAAGTCATAGAGTAATACAGCATTGAAGGGGAATGTTTGGTCCAAACTTATCCATGCTGTTTATGGTGTCAATAGCCTGAATATGGTCCAAGTTCCTCTCCACTCTTCCCATCCATGTACCTATCCAAATTTTCGTTATATCTTGCTATTGTACCTGCGTCGGCCACTTACTCTGGCAGCTCACACCACTCTCTAATGAAGAGGTTTCCACTCAGGTCCATGTAAAATCTCTCCCCTCTCAACATAAACATATGCCATTTAGTTTTCAAATCCTCATCCTTGAAAAAAAAAGACAAAACACATTCATCATATCTATGCCCGTCATGAGTCTGTACACCTCAATGAGGTACAGGCTGAAAGATGTGAATACATTTCATATTACATCTCCCTTTCAAGTTATTGTAATTGACAGAAAGAATGACCAGATTATGTATGAATATAGCTTGTCAACGACGTGAGGACCCGTAAAGGTGTTTCGAATGTAAAGAAGTGTCATGGAAGTGTAGTCACTGCGAAACATAAATATCAAATTGGAGAAAAATGCAGATTCAGGGAACGTGGATGGGAAATCGTATACATTATGAACGAAGTCATAGTCGCCACAGTTCTGGAGGACCATCTGTCATGGAGTCAAAGCGTCATACAGCACGGAAACAGACTTTTTAACCTAACTTGTACATACCGACAAAGTTTGTCAAACTAACTCAGTTTCATTTGCCTGTGTGTGGCCCCTTTCCTTCTCAAGTCATAGAGTAATACAGCATTGAAGGGGAATGTTTGGTCCAAACTTATCCATGCTGTTTATGGTGTCAATAGCCTGAATATGGTCCAAGTTCCTCTCCACTCTTCCCATCCATGTACCTATCCAAATTTTCGTTATATCTTGCTATTG
>NW_025198008.1:0-1291 GCF_004010195.1 Chiloscyllium plagiosum
GTATTTGTGATGCTAATGCATACGAGGCAAAGGATGGAAAATGGAATGAGTATAGTAAAGCGGTTTTTTTCTGCCAAGACCGCGTCCAACACGTTTGAGTCTTGTCACTCTCCGTGCGTCTGACCGTCGTACTCGTCCCTGGTCGTGTCATGGTTCTGAATTGGCACTTATACCACTGCGGCCTGGGTTCAATTCCCAGTAAGGGCTGTTTTGTTTAGCATCAGCATCAAAAACAAAAGGAAATCACATCACCATAGGAAATAAAATCGCCACAGGAAGTATCATCTGTGATAGGATCCCTTTCAATGCTTCGAATCAATCAATGTCTCCACGAACATCAGAGTCAATATCTCAGCCTCTTAAAGAAGGAGAAGGTGCCTCGGCACTCCATGAAACAACATGAGACTGAGATTTTGATTTTGTTTCCTTGCCATTTCGAGGAGCCGCAGTGATTGGTTCGTTGGCTCTGTGAAATTGAAAAGTGCCGATTCGCAGTGTGTGGGACTACTTAGTCTACCTCACTTGTGATGACGCTGCGACATTGACTGTGATGTTCTCCGAGACGTGTACTCAAAGAGATTCTCGTTTCTGCATATCAGGAGCTCAAACTTCATCTCAGCTTCAGGAAAATGAGGAAGATTAGGTTGTGAGTGTAATAAATACCTGCATTAACCTCGAGCGAGAGAGGAGTCAAACCTACAATGTTCTGATCTAGAGTCAGGCACGTGAGACTTTGCGCCACTTTCCCCACACTTTCGTCATGCTTTCACGCTTCAGAGTGGTGATGTTAACATGGACAGGGGAAATAGCAGTCATATTCAAAAATTTAACCAGGAAAGAAAATCACCACCACTGCTTCAGTCCAATACTCCCCACTTTGTGTTTAAGCGCGATTCATAATGAAAACATATCTGTCATGATGAAGCTTCCATTCAGCCTCTTGTCTGTTCAGCTATTGAAAGTGATCATCGGTGATCCTATAAATTTCAACATTAGTTTCCTGCTTTTCCTCCATAAATCAAGATAAACTCGAGCATAATGTCAACATCAAATAGAGTCATAGAGTCAGAGAGATGTACAGCATGGAAACAGACCCTTTGGTCCTACTCGTCCATGCTGACCACATATCCCAACCGAATCTAGTCCCATCTGCCATCACCCCGTCCATATCCCTCCAAACCCCTTGTATTCCTGTATCCATTCCAAATGCCACTTAAATATTGCAATTATACTAGCCTCCACCACTTCTTCTGGCAGGAATTCCATACACTTATCACTCTCTGTGTGAAAA
>NW_025198008.1:1445-5386 GCF_004010195.1 Chiloscyllium plagiosum
ATAAATCAGAATTCCATGAACCTGCACTCCGAGGTCTCTTTGTTCAGCAACACTCTCTCGGACATTACCATTAAGTGTTGAAATCTCGTTATGATTTGCTTTCCCAAAATGCAGCACTTCACATTTATCTGAAATAAACTCCATCTGCCACTTTTCAGCCGATTGGCCAAACTGGTTCTAATCCTGTTCTAATCTGTGGTAACTCTCTTTGCTATCGACTACACCTCCAATTAAATGATAAAAATGTAGAGGACCCAGCACTAATCCTTGTAGCACTCCACTGATCACGGGACTCTAGTCTGAAAAAACAACTCTCCAGCACCATCCTCGGTCCTCCCACTTTGAGCTAGCTATGCACCGTTAATTATTGGAAGTTAAATTTGCTTGACTGACTTCCGTGGGTTTTCAGGAAAATTAATATCATGAAACGAGCTGAAAATTGCTTGCTGTGGGCGGCACGGTGGCACAGTGGTTAGCACTGCTGCCTCACAGCGCCAGAGCCCTGGGTTCAATTCCGGACTCAGGCGACTGACTGTGTGGAGTTTGCACGTTCTCCCCGTGTCTGCGTGGGTTTCCTCGGGGTGCTCCCTTATCCTCCCACAGTCCAAAGATGTGCAGGTCAGGTGAATTGGCCATGCTAAATTGCCCGTAGTGTTAGGTAAAGGGTAAATGTAGGGGTATGGGTGGGTTGCGCTTCGGCGGGGCGTTGTGGTCTTGTTGGGCCGACGGGCCTGTTTCCACACTGTAAGTAATCTAATCTTAACCAAATACGCAGTCTGTTTTATGATAAAAGGCAGAAAAAGAATATATTGCCTGCATTTCTTTCTGCCCAGATTCTCCCCCCCGAACTGCATCTTTGCCACATTTTCCCTTATTTTTGGTAGATTTCCTTGGGACAGATATTCATTGAATCTACAATCATGGTTCCTGCTAAATACTACTTTAAGTCAGATTAAAATAACTGAGTATCCCTTCTCCCAACTTGATGTCTCATTGCTCCGTGCTCCTTATCAATACAATCTGCTCCAGGAGAGGTTGGAACTTCCAGCTGCCACAACGCCCCCTGCTTTATTCCAACAGAAGCTGCTTCATATGAGATGGAGGTCCCAATTTGATATCACAATGCTCCTTGCTCCATGTCAATACAAGGTACTACAGGTGAGGTTGGAGTCCCAGCCCCGGCATATCATGCACCTTTATACCGTCACAGCATTTCCAGTTTGATCTTCGCTGCTGCGCCACTCAGTCTCTCTTAGTTTAGCCCTGGGAACACGAGCTTATATGATATTCCGCAACATTGGTTACTTATGTGGAATATCACAATTCTCCATTTCATAAATCAGAATTCACACCCACGCATTTTCAAAGATTTCCCTCTCTTCCATGATCACGAACCCTCCTTTACATCGCTCCTCCCATTTCACTGAGTCATTCCATAATCTAACGTGCACATCGGCACCATTCTGTCAGTGCTGCTCCTGTGTCTCTTGATGGGTAAACGTGTCCCATCCCATCATCGGGATCTTGAAACCACTCGATCCATTTCAATCCCGGTGGTTGTGAAATCAATCATCATGTTGGAGCCTTTACTAACATGGACCAGAGATAACCTGCTAACAACTCGTCTTGACTCTCTGCCACCAACCCAGAATGGCACCTCACTCACTATGTTTCCATTAATGCCACATAGGTTGATCTTTCAACCAGTTTTCGAAGAGAAAGTGAAGACTGCTGATGCTGGTGATTGGAGCTAAAAACGTGTTGCTGGTCGAAAAGCGCAGCAGGTCAGGCAGCATCCAAGGAGCAGGAGAATCGAAGTTTCGGGTATGAGCCCTTCTTCAGTTTCCTGTATATTTACAGTCAGTTTTGATATTCAATTAAAACATCGTTCCTCAGAACTACAATTTTTCCTTCGACTAAAATCGCCAGCCTTTCCATTAAGTCCCCTCTAATGATATCAAAGGGGGAAAAAGCATTGAATCATAGACTCCCTGCAATGCAGTCACTGCAATGAGACCCTACACTCTCCCTATAATGATACATTGCGCATGCCCAATCCACCGAGCCTGTACATTCCTGGATATAATATTCTGGATCAGTGGTGCTGGAAGAGCACAGCAATTCAGGCAGCATCCGAAAAGCTTCGAAATCGACGTTTCGGCCAAAAGCCCTTCATCAGGAATAAAGGCAGAGAGCCTGAAGCGTGGAGAGATAAGCTAGAGGAGGGTGGGGGTGGGGATAGAGTACCAGCATCTGCAGTCATTGTTTTTACCCCATTCCTGGATATAATAGGCAATTCACTTAAACCGTGAAAGTTTGTACTGTGCACTTTGAATGTGCACACTTCATGTTGGAAATCGCGTGACGCTAGAATTGAACTCTGGTCTCTAGCACTGTGAGGCAGCAGTGCTGTCACTGATCCTTGTGGTACTCCACCAGTAACAGAATACCATCCTGAGAAAAGTGCGCTTATTCCTAATCGATGCTTTCCAGTTGGTAAACAATCCTGAATGAATGCTCGTACTTTTTGTCCAACCCCATTGTGTTTTGTGATGTTGTGTGGGACCGGAGAAAAAGCCTCCTGAATATATAAAACAGTGGGGTTCCAACGTGAATTCCACTCCACAGGAGACTTTGCAGAGATTACATAACTTGAAAGATGACTCCCAGCGCATTCACATTCTCTCATTGTCTTCCTCTTTCTTCAAAATTTTGGGATGAAGCCTGTCTGGTCCAGTTGACTCAAACTTTAGTCCAGTTAACTTTTGAAATACGACCTCTTTACTGGTCTTATTTTTTTGTCCCCTGTTTCATATTGTGGGACATTTAATCTCCTGATGAAGTGCTTATGACTGGATGTTGACTGACGGGCTGTGTTTTTCCAGTACCACATTCTTAGACACTGAATGCAAGCATGTGCAATCCTCCTTTTTCTCCTTTTCCACAATCTTGACATTTGCATAGTATCCCACTGTGCTGATTCCCTTTGCGTCTTGACAGGGCAGATGATCATCTGAAGCCTCGCCCACACACACGTGTTCTGTTTCTCCCGAC
This sequence comes from Chiloscyllium plagiosum, assembly GCF_004010195.1. Taxonomy (NCBI): domain Eukaryota; kingdom Metazoa; phylum Chordata; class Chondrichthyes; order Orectolobiformes; family Hemiscylliidae; genus Chiloscyllium; species Chiloscyllium plagiosum. The sequence continues at coordinate 4,500 of NW_025198008.1, forward strand.
TTTGAACGAAGTTTGCACCTTTCCTGTTCAGAACACAATATTATTCAGGTTTGGATGAATGAAGTGACTCCGTCAGACTCTGCAGTGATCTTTCAACCAAATTTGCTGATTGCAAATCAATCATTCTAATACCGTGTAAAATTGATTTGAAGCATATAATTGAGAGAGAACCCATTCAAACATGCTCGGTCAAGTGCCTAAACAAATCTTTATGTGGCTCAGTGTCAAGTGTTGCCTTTTCACATTCCTGTGAATCATTCTGGACATTTTGACAGATGGATGACTGGGTAGAATTATAATTATGTTGCTGATTTGGATATCCATTGAAATTCCTTCATCATTTCCAGGTGTTTAACCTGTAACTCCTCACCTGCCAGTAATCTGGGACCATGTGAACTACGTGGACTGCAGCAGTTCAAGAAGATAATCCATCGATCTCTACATAGGGAATTGGAGATTGACAATATCTGATAGACTTGCTCATGAAAGCGCTGGAAAGTGGGGTGAACTAGTCTGCTCAGGGAAATAGCGTCGGCACGATGCGCCAAATTAACTTCTGTTGGAATCATTCGGTAATTGAGACTAAAATTAAAGGAAAAAAGAACTCACACCGGAGTCCATAGATCTGTTTCTGTATCCACCACTCAGTAAGCAAGCAGCTAATCATTGGAGCATCTGTACTTTTAGACTCAGTGCTGTGAGAAACACCTGCAAGAAAATAATAACAAAATACTGCAGCAGCTGAAATATTTAATAAAAACAGTCTATGCTGAAATAATAGAGCTGGTAGGGTTGTATGTGTAGGGAAAGAAGGTAGATGAATGTTTTAGCGTTAGCAGACAGACATCAGGAAATTAAAAAATGAAGCAGATTTTCTTGATCCTTAT
>NW_025198009.1:0-5386 GCF_004010195.1 Chiloscyllium plagiosum
ACATGGTCCGCACTGAGCACACTCACCACCACATGGTCTGCACTGAGCCCATTCACTGCCACACGGTCTGCACTGGGCTCACTCACCATCACATTGTACGCACTGTCCCACCACAGCCACACAGACCATACTGGGCCTACTCACAGCCACATGGTCCTCACTTGGCTCACTCACTGCCACACAGACCGCACTGACCCATTCACCGCCACACGGTCTGTACTGAGCCCACTCACCACCACACAGTCCGCACTGAGCCCACCCACTGCCACATGGTCCGCACTGGGCCCACTCACCACCACATGGTACGCACTGTCCCACTCACAGCCACACAGGCCACACTGGGCCCACTCACAGCCACATGGTCCTCACTGGACTCACTGACTGACACACGGTCCGCACTGAGCCTATGCATCGCCACACGGTCCGCACTGAGTCCACTCGCAGCCACATGGTCCGCACTGAGCCCACTCACAGCCATACAGGCCACACTGGGCCTACTCACAGCCACGCGGTCCACACTGGGCCCACTCACCACCACATGGTCCGCACTGAGCCCATTCACCACCACATAGTCCGCACTGAGCCCACTCACCGCCACATGGTCCACACTGGCCCACTCACAGCCACACAGTCCACACTGGGCCTCCTCACATCCACATGGTTCTCACTGGGCTCACTCACTGCCACATGATCCGCACTGAGCCCATTCACCGCCACTTGGTCCGCACTGGGCCCACGCACCACCACACGGACCGTACTGAGTACATTCACCGCCACACGGTCCACACCGAGCTCACCCACCGCCACAGGGTCTGCACTGGGCCTACTTACAGCCACAAGGTCGGCACTGGGCCCAATATTCACCACATGGTCTGCACTGGGCCCACTCACTGCCACACGGCCTGCACCAGCCCACTCACCACCACACAGTCCGCACTGAGCCCACTCATAGCCACACAGGCCACACTGGGCCTACTCACAGGCACATGGTCCACACTGGGCCGCCACACGATCCGCACTGGGCCCACTCACCACCACATGGTCCGCACTGAGTCCACCCGCAGCTACACGGGCCGCACTGAGTCCACTCGCAGTCACATGGTTCGCATTGAGTCCACTCGCAGCCACACGGTCCGCACTGGGCCCACTCACTGCCACACGGCCTGCACTTAGCCCACTCATAGCCACACAGTCCACATTGGGCCCACTCACCACCACATGGTCCGCACTGGGCCCACACACCGCCAAATGGTCCGCACTAAGTACATTCACCACCACACGGTGCACACTGAGCTCACTCAATGCCACATGATCCGCACTGGGCTTACGTACACCCACAAGGTCGGCATTGGGCCCAAAACCCACCACATGGTCTGCACTGGGCCCACTCACCGCCAGATGGTCCACACTGAGCCCACTCGCAGCCACACGGTCCGCACTGGGCCCACTCACTGCCACACGGCCTGCACCGGCCCACTCACCATCACACGGTCCGCACTGGGCCCACTCACCACCACATGGTCCGCACTGAGCCCACTCTCAGCCATACAGGCCACACTGGGCCTACTCACAGCCACACGGTCCACACTGGGCCGCCACACAATCCGCACTGGCCCCACTCACCACCACACGGTCCGCACTGAGCCTACTCACAGCCACACAGTCCACACTGGGCCACTCACTTTTATACGGCCTGCACTGGCCCTCTCACTGCCACACGGTCCGCACTGGGCCCACTCACCACCACATGGTCCTCACTGGCCCACTCACAGCCACACAGGCCACACTGGGCCTACTCACAGCCACATGGTGCGCACTGGGCTCACTCACTGCCACACGGTCTGCACTGAGCCCATTCACCACCACATAGTCTGCACTGAGCCCACTCACCGTCACATGGTCTACACTGAGCTCACTCACAGCCCACAGTCCACACTGGCCCACTCACAGCCACACAGTCCGCATTGGGTCCACTCACCGCCACTTGATCCACTTTGGGCCCACGCACTGCCACACGGTCCACACTGAGTACATTCACCGCCACACGGGCAACACTGAGCTCATTCACCCCCACACAGTCCACACTGGGCTTACTTACAGCCACAAGGTCGGCACTGGGCCCACTACCCGCCATATGGTCTGCACTGGACCCACTCACCGCCACATGGTCCGCACTGGGCCCACTCACTGCCACACGGCCTGCTCCAGCCCACTCACCATCCCACGGTCCACACTGGGCCCACTCACCACCGCATGGTGTGCACTGGCCCACTCCCAGCCACACAGGCCACACTGGGCCTACTCACAGCCACTTGGTCCTCACTGGGCTCACTCACTGCCACACGGCCCACACTGAGCACATTCATCACCACACGGTCCACACTGTGCCCATTCACAGCCACACAGTCTGTGTTGGGACCACTCACCACCACACGGTCTATGCTTGGCCCACACACAGACGCATGATTCACACTGGGCCCAATCACAGCCACATATTCCGCACTGGCCCCACTCACAGCAACATGGTTCGCACTGAGCCCACTCACCGCCACATGATCAGCACTGGGCCCACTCACCACTACACGGTCCACACTGGGCCCACTCACCGCCGCATGGTCTGTGCTGGGCCCACTCACCGCCACATGGTCAGCACTGGGCCCACTCACCACCACACTGTCCGCACTGAGCCCACTCACAGCCACATGGCGCACATTGGGCCCACTCACAGCCACATGGTCTGCACTGAGCCCATTCACCACCACACAGTACGCACTGGGCCCACTCACTGCCACACGGCCTGCACTGGCCCCACTCACAGCCACATGGTCCGCACTGGGCTCACTCACCGCCACACCGTCCGCACTGGGCCCACTCACTGCCACATGGTCCGCACTGGGCCCACTCACTGCCACACGGCCTGCACTGGCCCCACTCACAGCCACATGGTCCGCACTGGGCTCACTCACCGCCACACCGTCCGCACTGGGCCCAACCACCGCCACATGGTCCGCACTGGGCCCACTCACTGCCACACGGCCTGCACTGGCCCCACTCACAGCCACATGGTCCGCACTGGGCTCACTCACCGCCACACCGTCCGCACTGGGCCCAACCACCGCCACATGGTCCGCACTGGGCCCACTCGCTACCACATGGTCCACCCTGGCCCACTCACAGCCACACAGGCCACACTGGGTGTACTCACAGCCACATAGTTCTCACTGGGCTCACTCACTGCCACAAGGTCCGCACTGAGCCCACTTGCTACCACACAGTCCGCACGGAGCCCATTCACCACCACACGGTCCGCACTGAGCCCACTCACCGCCACACGGTCTGCACTGAGCCCATTCACTACCACATGGTCCGCACTGAGCCCACTCACAGCCACACAGTCCAAACTGAGCCTACTTACAGCCACACGGTCGGCACTGGGTCCACTAGCCGCCACACGGTCCACACTGTGCCCACTCAGTGCCACATGGTCCGCACTGTGCCCACTCACCGCCACATAGTCTATGTTGGGACGACTCACCACCACACAGTCTATGCTGGGCCCACTCACAGCCACACATAGTCTGCGCTGGGCCCACTCACCGCCACATGGTCAGCACTGGGCCCACTCACCACCACACTGTCCGCATGGTCCACACTGGTCTCACTCACCGCCACACTGTCCGTACTGAGCACATTCACCGCCACACGGTCCGCACTGGGCCCACTCACCGCCACACGGTCCTCACTGGGCCCACTCACCCCCACATGGTCCGCACTGGGCCCATGCACCGCCACACGGTCTGCACTGAGTACATTCACCGCCACTCGGTCAGCACTGAGCCCACTCACAGCCACACAGGCCACATTGGGCCTACTCACAGCCACACGGTCCACACTGGGTCCACTCACCACCACATGGTCCGCACTGGCCCACTCACAGCCATACGGGCCACACTGGGCCTGCTCACAGCCACATGGTCCGCACTGGGCTCATTCACTGCCACACGGTCCGCACAGAGCCCATTCACCACCACATGGTCCGCACTGAGCCCACTCACCACCACATGGTCCACACTGGGCTCACTCACAGCCACACAGTCCACACTGGGCCCACTCACAGCCACATGGTCCTCACTGGGCTCACTCATTGCCACACGGTCCGCACTGAGCGCATTCACCGCCACACGGTCTGCACTGGGCCTACTCACACTGAGCTCACTCACCGCCATGTGGTCTGCACTGAGCCCACTCACAACCACACAGGCCACACTGGGCCTACTCACAGCCACATGGTCTGCACTGGGCCACCACACGATCTGAAATGGGCCCACACACCACCACATAGTCCGCACTGGCCCATTCACAGCCACACAGGCCACACTGGGCCCACTCACCACCACATGGTCCACACTGAGCTGACTCACAGCCACACAGTCCACACTGGGCCTGTTCACAGCCACATGGTCCTCACTGGGCTCACTCACTGCCACACGGTTTGCACTGAGCCCATTCATCACCACATAGGCGCACTGAGCCCACTCATCGCCACATGGTCCACACTGAGCTCACTCACAGCCACACAGTCCACACTGGGCCCACTCACAGCCACATGGTCCTCACTGGGCTCACTCACTGCCACATGGTCCGCACTAAGCACATTCACCGCCACATGGTCCGCACTGAGCCCACTCACAGCCACACAGTCTATGTTGGGACCACTCACCACCACACGGTCTATGCTGAGCCCACTCACAGCCACATGTCATACTGGGCCCAATCACAGCCACATGGTTCGCACTGGGCCACTCACAGCCACGTGGTTGGCACTGGGCCCAGTCACTGCCACATGGTCCACACTGAGCTCACTCACAACCACACAGTCCACACTGGGCCTGTTCACAGCCACATGGTCCTCACTGGGCTCACTCACTGCCACACAGTCCGCACTGAGCGCCTTCACCGCCACACGGTCCGCAATGAGCCCACTCACAGCCACACAGTCTATGTTGGGACCACTCACCACCACATGGTCTATGCTGAGCCCACTTACAGCCACATGTTCCGCACTCGCCCCACTCACAGCCACGTGGTTGGCACTGGGCCCAGTCACAGCCACATGGACTGTACTAGGTTTGCCCACAGCCACACGGTCCGCACTGCACCCACTCATAGCCACACGGTCCGCAATGGGCCCACTCACAGCCACAAAGTCCGCACTGAGCCCACTCACAGCCACACCGTCTACACTGAGCCCACTCACAGCCACACAGTCCGCACTGGGCCAACTCACAGCCACATGGTCCGCACTGGGCCCTCTTCTCGCCACATGGTCCACACTGAGCCCACTCACAGTTACATGGTCCACCCGGGGCCTAGTCAGAGCCACACA
>NW_025198010.1:0-1399 GCF_004010195.1 Chiloscyllium plagiosum
AGCTCTCAGAACACTGCTGCTTCGTCAGGTGGTTTTTGAGTATAAGATCGTAAGATGCATAATTTACAGCAAAACGTTTAAATAAAATGCAACTGACATGATATATTGAATATTTCCTTCTTTGTTAATTAAGTCTCTAAACATTTGGAAAAACCGTGTTGGTTTCAGTTCTTTCATATGTAAATCTAAGAACTTTTATTTTAAATTTACATTCTCAAGTGAGCTTTAATGACAGGTGCGATGTCAGCTCACAAAATGCATTGGAGGTGTAAGATTAAAGTCTGTCTTTCTATGTCCCAATGTTCAGCCTGATCCTATTTCCTTAAAAAAAATACAGCATCTTGCATCATTCATGCAGTTTTTGAGCAATACAAAATGCAATTCTGTCAGCACAAATTCACTGCACCAAGTTTTATGCGTGTGTGTTCATATGGGTGTGTGTCTGTGTTGCGGGTGTGAGTGTCAGTGAGAGAGTATGTGTTTGTATGTGTGTGGCTATGAGTATCGGGGTGTGTATGTGAGAGGCATGGATAGAGTGGCTAGCCAGAGACCTTTCCCCAGGCTATCACTTGGGGACACAATTTTAACGAGATTGGGGGAAGATTTGGAGGAAGTTGTCAGAGTGAGGTTATTAACACAGGAAATGGTGAGTGCATGGAATGCCCTGCCAACGTTGGTCGTAGAGTCAGATACTTACGTGACTCTTGGATAGCTGCATGGTTGATAGTAAAAGATTTGGAATGTAGATTAATTTGATCTTCAAGAGGATAAAATCTCGGCACATTATCGATCATTGAAGAGTCTGTACTGTATTGTACTGTTCTGTTCTATGTTCTATGTATATCGGTAAATGAAAGTGATGCATGGATGGAAGCTGAATAGTATGGTTTGGTGTCGGATTGTTTCTGAAAAGGCAGACACAAATGTCATGTTCCCTACTTCAGTCATTTCTCTCTGTATCTCTCTCTCTGTCTCTCTTTCTCAGTCGTATTTCGTCTGCCTCTCCCTTCATGAGTTAAATCAATAAGACTGAGCGAAATATGCGTTTCCTTGCTGCTTTCCTTTCTTAATGAGCTGCCAACTTGGTCCACACAAGATGCAGACAAACGCTTTTATTAATATGTCATTATTACTGACAGAATACGTTTTGGACTTATAAAGAGAAAGCTTGAGGACTGACTTAGCCCGGAGATGTGAGATACTCAGTGGAGAACATCGAAGGCATGACTCTTCACACTCGGTTTCCTGATGCTTTTCCAGTCTATAGCTTCTTACTTTTCTTATTTACAGAAATCGAACACCTGTATTATTTTTCTTCCACTGCATTATTCGCAGGTATATGAGAAGTCGATTGAATCCCATAATTCCGACATAACAGAAAGCTGTTTCAGCCGTGAAA
>NW_025198010.1:2643-5387 GCF_004010195.1 Chiloscyllium plagiosum
CGAAGTCCACTTTGGAGGATGGTCACCCGAAGTTCCGAGGCTGAATATCCTGGACCACTAAACCCTCCTGTTCCCTCCCAGTTGGGGAACCTCAGTGGTTCAGGACATGCAGACTCGGACCAGCGGAGTGTCAGTGTAACTTGAATAGAACGGGGAGTCATGAGGATTGACAAGCCACGATGAGCTGCACTGAACACAGACATGTCAAAGTATCAGTAATGAGGGAGCACAAATCAGTTTCTCGGATATTCTGCACTGAGGTCAGCACTCACGACTGGGAAGCCAGATCTGATGGAACACCACACTGTTGGAGAGTCAGTTCTGATGTAATCCTACACAGACACATGGGCAATCCAGCATGATTTGCTGAATGGCGGTGGGTTAGGTTGGAACACACATGGCAGGGTCAGAAGCAGGATATTGAGCAAAGGTTGCTCTGTACAGAGATCTCCAGACATACCAGGACGACCACAAAATGGCCAGACGTTTATATTGATGTCTGTGATTCATGTAGCTATTCCGTGCCCTCACTGACCAATAGACAAGTTCATTAATACATCAATCCCGTGAGAATCCTAACCATCAAACCTGAAATTTCAAAACCATTTTCTGGGCATGTCTATCTGAGACAGGGTCAAACCGTCCAGAGTGGGCTGCAATGTGGCAAACAAATGGGAGGAGATTACAGTCGGTTGGAGCAATTCTCGGTTCTCAAGAATTCATTGGACCAAACGTGGCCGATGGTAGAGATGGGGACCTTGAATGTGCAGCCATCCGAGAAACACTGGGAAGAGATAAAGGAATTGTACCGCAGGAGAAAACAACTGTGTGCATCTCGCATTCAACCGCAGCTTTTGAACGTGCGTGAATAACTCTGTGTGTGTGTGTGTGTGTGTCCGTTTGCTTTTCTCATAAAAACCTGTTCAAGCATTATTTAAAAAGTGGATCAGAAAACAGTTTTAATGGACGGAGAAGTTATAGACATGCATGTTTTTTTAAATCACTCAAGTCACGTGGGCATCACTGGCTATCCAGCATTTATTGCCCAACTTTAGTTTCCACCTAAACAAGGTGGTTTTGAATGCCTTCTGAACAGCTGCAGTCCATGTGCTCGCCATGGACTCACATTTCTGTATGGGAGACCGTTCAGAAATGAGACTCAGTGATACGGAAGAAAAGCCGGTTTGGATTTGGGTCGATCACTCAGAAATCCACGACATTACAGACTTGTTTAAAACATCGGCAAAATAACTGAATTTCAGAGCTGAGGGGGAAGTACAGCTCTTGACATGAAGATCGCAAAACTGGACTCAATGGATATCTAGGGGCAAACTCTCCATTAGTTAGGATGATAATCATAAGATAGGCCAAATGTCAAGGTTGTTGGAGGTCAGTAATCTCAGAACCAGAACATCTCTATATGTGTTACTCAGGATATTGACCGAGGCTAAATTATCGTCAGCTACTCTATCATAACGTCATGATTACGGATGTTGCTGATGACTGCCCAATGTTCCTCATCATTTGCATCTACCTAGGTACGGAAGCAAAAAATCAACGTTTCAGACTAAATCCCTACCTCAGGAAGGGCTTTTGCCCAAAACATCGATTTTCTTGCTCCTCGGATGCTGCCTGATTTGCTGTCGTTTCCAGCACCACACACTCAACAGAAAAGTTGCAAGTCATATCCACGTCGTGCACATGCCAAGTTATGACCCCTACCAATAAGAGACAATCTAACAATTGACCCGACACATTCAATGCTGTTACAATTAATGAGTCCCCACTATGAACATCCTGGGCTTTATGTTTGATAAGAAACTCAACTGGACTCACCACGTAAACACATGACCGACAGGAAGAGGTCAGCGACTAGGAATACTGTGGCGAATAACTCAGGTCTTAACTACCCAAAGCCTCTGCATAATCTGAAAGGTACAGGTCATGGGTGTGATGGACTACTGCTCGCTTGTCTGGATGAGTGCAGCTGTAACAACACTTAAGAAGTTGTGAACTATCCAGGATAAAGCAGTGCATGAATGGCATTATATTCCCATCTATCCAATTGCTCCAACGCCCACGCTCAGGACGAGCAGTTTGTTCTTTATATCGGATGTCTTGACAAAATTCAGCAAATTTCAATCAGATCGCACTGTCAAAACTCATTACCAATGTGCCGAACACGAAAATGTGTAGCAGATTCATGGGGAAGCTATCACCGGCAAGGTCTCCTCCAAGCCACTCATATCCTGACTTAGAACAAAGAAAAAGAAGTATATGAAAGGAACAGGCCCTCAGCCCTCCAAACCTTCGCCGAACATTATGCCCTAATGAAAATAAAACACAAGTCATCTGCACTTCTTCAGTCGGTATCCCTCTATTCTCTCCCTATTCACGTACTGATTCAAATGGTTCTGAAATATCGTCAAACTGGTTGCTTTCATTACCTCATGTGGCTGTGCATTCCAGTCTCCTGCCCATCTTGCTGGATGTTCTTCCGTCGCACATCTCCATTGGCGCATACTGATGTAATGTTTTCATTAAATATCTTTACAATTTCTGTGGTCCATGCATAATTTCAACTGCACGCCCTTTATCCTCGAGTGTGCCTATTCTTTCCTTGTGACACAGTTTCTTCTCATCTATGCATGAAAAGTCCGAGAATTCTCCTTGACCCTGTTTGCTAAAGACATTTCGTGGTCGATTTTATGATTCTTAATTCCCCATTTAACCTCCTTACTAAT
>NW_025198011.1:0-3787 GCF_004010195.1 Chiloscyllium plagiosum
ACAAAGTGCCCTCCTGGACTGATGTTGCACAACGTTCACTCATGGACTGATGTTGCACAGAGTTCACTCTTGGATTGATGTTGCACAACGTTCACTCTCGGACTGATGTTGTACAAGGTTCATTCTCAGACTGATGTTGCACAAAGTGTATTCTTGGACTGATGTTGGACAAAGTGCACTCTCAGACTGATGTTGCACAAAGTGCACTCTTGGACAGGTGTTGCACAAAGTGCACTCTTGGACTGATATTGCACAAAATGCACTCCCGGTCTGATGTTGCACAACGTTCACTCGTGGACTGATGTTACACAAAGTGTACTCCCAGTCAGATGTTGCACAAAGTGCACTCCTGGACTGATGTTGCTCAATGTTCACTTGTGGACTGATGTTGCATAAAGTGCACTCCTAGACTGATGTTGCACAAAGTGCCCACCCGGACTGATGTTGCACAATATTCACTAGTGGACTGATGTTGCACAAAGTGCACTCCTGGACTGATGTTGCACAAAGTGCCCACCCGGACTGATGTTGCACAACGTTCACTCTCAGACTGATGTTGCACAAAGTGCACTCTTGGATTGATATTGCACAAAGTGCCCACCGAGACTGATGTTGCACAACGTTCACTCGTGGTCAGATGTTGCACAAAGTGCCCTCTCGGAATGATGTTGTAAAAAGTGCCCTCCCGGACTGATGTTGCACAACGTTCACTCTAAAACTGATGTTGCACAAAGTGCCCTCTTGAACTGATGTTGCACAACGTTCACTCTCAAACTGATGTTGCACAAAGTGTACTCTTGGACTGATTTTCAACAAAGCCCACTCCCGCACTGATCTTGCACAAAATGCATTCTAGGACTGATGTTGGACAAAGTGCACTCCTGAACTGATGTTGCCCATGTACCATCCCAATCTGATGTTGCACAAAGTGCACTCCCACACTGATGTTGCACAAAGTTCACACTCGGAATGATGTTGCACAAAGTGCACTCTCGGACTGATGTTGCACAAAGTGCCTTCCGGACTGATGTTGCACAACGTTCACTCATGGACTGATGTTGCACAAGGTTCACTCGTGGACTGATGTTGCTTAAAGTGCACTCTCGGACTGATGTTGCACAAAGTGCACTCCTGGTCTGATGTTGCACAAAGTGCCCTCCCGGACTGATGTTGCACAATGTTCACTTGTGGTCTGATGTTGCACGAAGTGCACTCTCGGATTGATATTGCACAAATTGCACTCCCGGTCTGATGTTGCACAACGTTCATTCATGGACTGATGTTGCACAAAGTGCACTCTTGGACTGATGATGCACAACGTTCACCCGTGGACTGATGTAGCCCAAAGTGCACTCTCGGATTGATGTTGCACAAAGTGCACTCCCGGTCTGATGTTGCACAACGTGCACTCATGGACTGATATTGCACAATGTTCACTCTCGGACTGATGTTGCACAAAGTGTACTCTTGGACTGATTTTGCACAAAACCCACTCCCGCACTGATCTTGCACAAAATGCATCCTAGGACTGACGTTGGACAAAGTGCACTCCTGAACTGATGTTGCCCAATGTACCATCCCAATCTGATGTTACACAAAGTGCACTCCCAGTCTGATGTTCCACAAACTGCACTCCCACACTGATGTTGCAAAAAGTTCACACTCGGACTGATGTTGCACAAAGTGCCCTCTCGGACTGATGTTGCACAAAGTGCCCGCCCGGACTGATGTTGCACAATGTTCACTCGTGGACTGATGTTCCACAAAGTGCACTCTTTGACTGATGTTGCACAAAGTGCACTCCTGGTCTGATATTACACAAAGTGCACTCCCGGACTGATGTTGCTCTATGTGCCCTCCGGGTCTTATGTTGCACAACGTTCACACGTGGACTGATGTTGCACCATGTTCATTCTCGGACTGATGTTGCACAAGGTGCACTCCCGGAATGATGTTGGACAAAGTGCACTCATGGACTGATGTTGCACAAAGTGCCCTCTCGGATTGATGTTACACAAAGTGCCTTCCTGTACTGATGTTCCACAGCATTCACTCGTGGACTGATGTTGCACACAGTGCACTCTCGGATTGATGTTGCACAACGTTCACTCGTGGACTGATGTTGCACAAAGTGCCCTCTCGTATTGATGTTACACAAAGTGCCTTCCTGTACTGATGTTCCACAGCATTCACTCGTGGACTGATGTTGCACAAAGTGCACTCTCGGATTGATGTTCCACCACATTCACTCGTGGACTGATGTTGCACAAAGTGCACTCTCGGATTGATGTTGCACAAAGTGCATTCCCAGTCTGATGTTGCACAACGTTCACTCGTGGACTGATGTTGCACAACATTCACACTCGGAGTGATGTTGCACAAAGTGCACTCTCGGACTAATGTTGCACAAAGTGCACTCCCGGACTGATGTTGCAAAAAGTGCCCACCCCGGCTGATGTTGCACAACTTTAACTCATGGACTGATGTTGCACAAAGTGCCCTCTCGTATTGATGTTACACAAAGTGCCTTCCTGTACTGATGTTCCACAGCATTCACTCGTGGACTGATGTTGCACAACATTCACTCTCGGACTAATGTTGCACAAAGTGCACTCCCGGTTGGACTGATATTGCACAAAGCCCACTCCCGCACTGATCTTGCACAAAATGCATCCAAGGACTGATGTTGGACAAAGTGCAATCCTGGACTGATGTTGCCCAATGTACCATCCCAATATGATGTTACACAAAGTGCACTCCCAGACTGATGTTCCACAAATGCACTCTCACACGGATGTTGCACAAAGTGCACTCCCAGTCGGATGTTGCACAACGTTCATTCTCGGACTGATGTTGCACAAAGTGTACTCTTGGACTAATGTTGCACAGCATTCACTCTCGGACTGATGTTGCACAAAGTGCACTCCCGGACTGATGTTGCACAAAGTTCACACTCGGACTGATGTTGCAAAAGTGCCCTCTCGGACTGATGTTGCACAACGTTCACTCGTGGACTAATGTTGCACAAAGTGCACTCCCAGACTGATGTTGCACAAAGTGTACTCTTGGACTGATTTTGCACAATTCCCACTCCCGCACTGATCTTGCACAAAATGCATCCCACAACTGAAGTTGGACAAAGTGCACTCCTGAACTGATGTTGCCCAATGTACCATCCCAATCTGATGTTACACAAAGTGCACTCCCAGATTGATGTTCCACAAATGCACTCTCACAGTGATGTTGCACAAAGTTCACACTCAAACTGAGGTTGCACAAAGTGCCTCCCGGACTTAAGTTGCAAAACGTTCACTCATGGACTGAAGTTGCAAAACGTTCACTCGTGGACTGATGTTGCACAAAGTGCCCTCCCGGACTGATGTTGCACAATGTTCACTCGTGGACTGATGTTGCACAAAGTGCACTCTTGAACTGATGTTGCACAAAGTGCCCGCCCGGACTGATGTTGCACAACGTTCACTCGTGGACTGATGTTGCACAAAGCGCCTACCCGGACTGATGTTCCACAACATTCACTCATGGACTGATGTTGCACAAAGTGCACTCTCGGATTGATGTTGCACAAAGTGCCCGCCCGGACTGATGTTGCACAACGTTCACTCGTGGACTGATGTTGCACAAAGTGCACTCTTGAACTGATGTTGCACAAAGTGCCCGCCCGGACTGATGTTGCACAACGTTCACTCGTGGACTGATGTTGCACAAAGCGCCCACCCGGACTGATGTTCCACAACATTCACTCATGGACTGATGTTGCACAAAGTGC
>NW_025198011.1:3873-5387 GCF_004010195.1 Chiloscyllium plagiosum
TGATGTTGCACAAAGTGCACTCCCGGTCTGATGTTGCACAACGTGCACTCATGGACTGATATTGCACAATGTTCACTCTCGGACTGATGTTGCACAAAGTGTACTCTTGGACTGATTTTGCACAAAGCCCACTCCCGCACTGATCTTGCACAAAATGCATCCTAGGACTGATGTTGGACAAAGTGCACTCCTGAACTGATGTTGCCCAATGTACCATCCCAATCTGATGTTCCACAAAGTGCACTCCCAGACTGATGTTCCACAAAGTGCACTCCCACACTGATGTTGCACAAAGTTCACACTCGGACTGATGTTGCACAAAGTGCTCTCCCGGACTGATGTTGCACAAAGTGCACTCTCGTGGACTGATTTTGCACGAAGTGCACTCCTGGACTGATGTTGCACAACGCTCACTCGTAAACTGATGTTGCACAAAATGCCCTCTCGGATTGATGTTGCACAAAGTGCCCTCCTTGACTGATGTTGCACAAAGTGCCCTCTCGGACTGATGTTGCACAAAGTGCCCGCCCCGACTGATGTTGCACAATGTTCACTCGTGGACTGATGTTGCACAAAGTGCCCTCTCGGACTGATGTTGCACAAAGTGCCCCCCCGCACTGATGTTGTACAATGTTCACTCCTGGACTGATGTTGCACAAAGTGCCCACCCGGACTGATGTTGCACAACGTTCACTCTTTGACTGATGTTGCACAAAGTGCACTCTCTGACTGATGTTGCACAAAGTGCACTCCTGGTCTGATATTGCACAAAGTGCACTCCTGGACTGATGTTGCACTATGTGCCCTCCGGGTCTTATGTTGCACAACGTTCACTCGTGGACTGATGTTGCACAATGTTCACTCTCGGACCGATGTTGCACAAGGTGCACTCCCGGAATGATGTTGGACAAAGTGCACTCATGGACTGATGTTGCACAAAGTGCCCTCTCGGATTGATGTTACACAAACTGCCTTCCTGTACTGATGTTCCACAGCATTCACTCGTGGACTGATGTTGCACAAAGTGCACTCTCGGATTGATGTTGCACAACGTTCACTTGTGGACTGATGTTGCACAAAGTGCCCTCGCGGATTGATGTTACACAAAGTGCCTTCCTGTACTGATGTTCCACAGCATTCACTCGTGGACTGATGTTGCACAAAGTGCACTCTCGGATTGATGTTCCACAACATTCACTCGTGGACTGATGTTGCACAAAGTGCACTCCCGGATTGATGTTGCACAAAGTGCATTCCCAGTCTGATGTTGCACAACGTTCACTCGTGGACTGATGTTGCACAACATTCACTCTCGGACTAATGTTGCACAAAGTGCACTCCCGGACTGATGTTTCAAAAAGTGCCCACCCCGACTGATGTTGCACAACTTTAACTCATGGACTGATGTTGCACAAAGTGCCCTCCCGGACTGATGTTGCACAAAGTGCACTCCCGAACTGATGATGCACAAGTTTCACTCATGGACTGATGTTGCACACCGTTCACTCGTGGAC
>NW_025198012.1:0-5388 GCF_004010195.1 Chiloscyllium plagiosum
GAAGCATCCAGGAGAGTTTTCTAGAGCAGTATGCCAATAGTCCGACAAGGGAAGAGGCCATATTGGACCTGGTATTGGGGAATGAGCTAGGCCAGGTGGTAGAATCTACGTGGGAGATTTCTTTGGGAACAGTGACCACAATTCTGTAAGTTTTAGAATACTCGTAGACAAAGATGAGAGTGGTCCTAAGAGTACTGAACTGGGCCAAGGCCAATTATATCATAATTAGGCAGGAGCTGGGAAATGTGGATTGGACACAGCTATTTGAAGGGAAGTCCGCATTTGATATGTGGAACGTGTTCAAAGATAGGTTAAAGATAGTGCAGAATAGGCATGTCCCTTTGAAGGCAAAGAATAGATTAGATTAGATTAGATTAGATTACTTACAGTGTGGAGACAGGCCCTTCGGCCCAACAAGTCCACACCGACCCGCCGAAGCGCAACCCACCCATACCCCTACATTTACCCCTTACCTAACACTACGGGCAATTTAGCGTGGCCAATTCACCTGACCTGCACATCTTTGGACTGTGGGAGGAAACCGGAGCACCCGGAGGAAACCCACGCAGACACGGGGAGAACGTGCAAACTCCACACAGTCAGTCGCCTGAGTCGGGAATTGAACCCGGGTCTCAGGCGCTGTGAGGCAGCAGTGCTAACCACTGTGCCACCGTGCCGCCCACGGAAAGGCAAGATTCGTGAACCATGGATGGCAGGAGAAATCATACAACTAGCCAAGAGGAAAATGGAAACTTACATAAGGTCCAGGCAACTAAGAACAGAATGGGCCCTGGAGGAATATCGGAAGAGTAGAACCAGTCTTAAACAAGGAATCAAGCGGGCTAAAAGGGGTCATGAAATAGCTTCACTGAGCAGAATTAAGGAGAATCCCAAAGCATTCTTATATAAGAAGCAAGAAGTAACTAGAGAAAGGATTGGTCCACTAAAGGATAATGAAGGAAGCTATGTGTCGAATCTGAGAAAGGGTGAGATTCTGAATGATTACTTTGTATCAATCTTCACTGAGGAGAGGAACATGATGAATGTTGAGATTAGAGATAGAAGTTTCATTAGTCTGTTTCATGTTGACATAGGTAGAGAAGATGGGTTGGGTAGGCTAGAGGTTATTAAGGTGGACAAATCCCCAAGACCAGATGACATCTATCCCAGGTTCTTGAGGGAGGTGAGAGACGAAATAGCTGGGGCCCTGACAGATATTTTTGTGGCATCCTGAAACACAGTTGACGTACCGGAGGACTGGAAGGTTGCTCATGTTGTCCCCCTGTACAAGAAGGGTAGTAAGGATGTTCCAGGTAACTGCAGACTAGTGAGCCTGACGTCAATGGTTGCTGGAGAGGGTACTGAGGGATAGGATCTATTTATATTGAGAAAAGAATGGGCTTATCAGTGATAGGCAACATGGTTTTGTGCGGGGGAGATCGTGCCTTACCAACTTAACAGAGTTCTTTGAGGAAGTGACCAAGTTGATGGATGAAGGAAGGGCTGTTGATGTCATATACATGGACTTTAGTAAGGCATTTGATAAGGTTCCCCATGGTAAACTACTACAGAAAGTGAAGTCACGTGGTGTGTAGGGTGTTCTAGCTAGGTGGATAAAGAACTGGTTGAGCAATAAGAGACAGAGAGTAGTCGTTGAAGGGAGTTTCTCAAAATGGAGGAAGTTGATCAGTGGTGTTCCACAGGGGGCCACTGTTGTTTGTGATATACATAAATGATCTGGAAGAGGGCACTGTTGGTATGATCAGCAAGTTTGCAGATGACACAAAGATTGGTGGAGTAGCAGAAAGCATAAGGGACTGTCAAAGAATACAGGAGGATATAGCTAGACTGGAGAGTTGGGCAGAAAAGTGGCAGATGGAGTTCAATCCAGACAAATGTGAGGTGATGCATTTAAGTGAGTCTAATTCTCGAGCGAATTATACTGTAAAAGGAAGAGCCTTGGGAAAAGTTGATGAGCAGAGAGATCCGAGAGTGCAGGTCCATTGTACCCTGAAGGTTGCTGCACAGGTGGATAGAGTGATCAAGAAGGCATATAGTATGCTTGCCTTCATCGGACGGGATATTGAGTATAAAGGCTGGCAGGTCATATTAAAATTGTACAAGACATTGGTTCGGCCGCATTTGGAATACTGACTACAGTTCTGTTCACCACATCACCAAAAGGATGTGGACGCTATGGAGAGGGTGCAGAGAAGATTTACGAGGATGTTGCCTGATATGGAAGGTGCTAGCTATGAAGAGAGGTTGAGTAGGTTAAGTTTATTTTCAGTAGAAAAAAGGAGATTGAGGGGGAACCTGATTGAGGTTTACAAAATCATGAAGGGTACAGACAGGGTAGATAGAAATAAGCTTTTTCCAAGGGTGAAGGAGAGGTCACGCTTTCAAGGTGAGCCATAGGAAGTTTAAGGGGGATATACACGGCAAGTACTTTTCACAGAGGGTGGTAGGTGCCTGGAACGTGATGCCAGCAGAGGTGGTAGAGGCAGGCACGGTAGATTCATTTAAGATGCATCTTGACAGATGTGTGAGTAGATGGGGGCCGGAGGGATACAGATGCCTAGGAAGTGGGCGACAGGTTTAGACAGTAAATTTGGATCGGCTCAGGCTTGGAGGCCCAAGGGCCTGTTCCTGGGCTGTAAATTTTCTTTGTTCTTTGTTCAAAGCGATCAATCCTTTTTGATTTGAAAAACTCTGTAAACGCAACTTTATTTAAAAAGAACTCTTCTCTGCAATTTTAATAAAATGTTTTTTTGTTTATTCATTCATAATATTTGAGCATCACTGGTAGGTCAGCATTCATTGCCCAGAGGTCAGTTGAGAGTCAACCACATTGCTGTGAGTTGGGAGCCATAGGCAGACCAGAACAGGTAAGGATGGCAGTTTCCTTCCCATCTGACATTAATGAACCTTATGCTGACAATCATTTCACAGTTATCATTAGACTCTTCATTCCAAATTTCATTGAATTCAAATACTGATGTGGTGGGATTCGATGGCAGGTCCCCAGAGCAGTACCAGGTCTCCAGATCACTCATCTAGCGAGAATGCCATTAGGTCATCGTGTCCCCCCCCTCCCATTTTAGAGAAAATTAGAATATCTCTCCTTCTACACGTATAATTTGAACAAACTAACTGAGCATCTCCAAAAGATCCATTAACAGAACTCTGAAAAATAAAACCACACACTTTTTTAAAAGGTTTTTTTGTGTTTTTGATACACCAAAAATGAATTAAAATAACAATCTTGTGCCATGGAAATGTACACAGCTTTCCCATATCACCACAGATTGCGCTGGTTCCCAGCCTCCCAACCGAACATTTCTTTTAGCTGTGTTGTGGAGTTTGTAAACCGTGCATATATTGGGTGTTGGCATCTGCACTCCCTTCTCAGTTGTCTCAAAGACCTTCTCCTCGGCGTTTGGTTGCACTTCAGCCCCACGCTCCTGACCTTTGGGCATACAGTGCAGAGGAGTGCAGACAGGATAGAGGATCTCCTCATCAGTCTGCTCCTGGGCCTGGCCAGGGTAGCCATTAACAGGTCCAGGCAGTGGGCCATGGAGGGGAGCATTATTTCCAACTGTCTGCCTCTCTTCCACAGCCATGTTCAAGCCCGGGTGTCCCTGGTGAAAGAGCACGCAGTGTCCACCAACACCCTCAATGCCTTTAGGGAGAGGTGGGCAATGCTGGGGTGTGGGGTGGGGGCACTGGTATTGCACTGCATTATTTTTACTTTCAATTCCATTTTGATTCAGTCCCTACCCTTCCCCTTACACTTTCTTTCATGTGAGCAATGCCCCGATGGGGCTCTGCCTGTTACTGGTTCCATGGCCAGATGGGTGATTTTCCTGGTGGTAGAGATTTAATAATGTTGCTTACAGAAAAAACAATGTACATAAGCAGGAGATTTACAATCTCCTTAGTTCAGGGGACTAAGTGCAATCTGGGCATGGCCAGTATCCTGTGAGGAAGTTGCCTGTTGCACAGAGACACTGACTCTGTTGTGAGTGTTTTGCCATGATTATTGTTACTACAGCGTTTATTGCCTGGATTCCCCCCCGGATCTGCTGCTGTCAGATGGAGCCCCCCCCCCCAACTACTCCCTCCGGACCTGCTGCTCTCAGAGGGAGCCACCCCTCACCAGGACCTGCTGCTGCCACTTGGCCCCTTCTGGATCTGCTGCTGCTCCGGCCTGAGCTCCTGTTGATCTATTGCTGCCTGATCCTCCCTAGTTCTCCTCCTGCTGTTGCCATGGGCCCATTTAAGAACTGGGACTGTTGTTGTTGCCTGGATCCAATCCACAAACTTGTATTGTTTCAAGGCCCTGTGGTCTTGCTGTCACTGCCACTGCCAGATCCTAGGACTGTTGCTGCCTGGGCCCCTCCACCAGGAGACCATTCGGACCATCTGGCAGTCTTACGTTTGTGGTCAGCAGCGTTGTGGAAAGAATTCTGAGGGTCAGGATTTATGACAATTTGACAAAGCATAGTGTGATTAAAGGCAGTCAGCATGGCTTTGTGAGGGGCAGGTCATGCCTCACAAATCTTATTGAGTTCTTTGAGGAAATGACGAGACAGGTCAACAAAGGTCGAGCAGTGGATGTGGTGTATATGGACTTCAGCAAGGCATTTGATAAGGTTCCCCATGGTAGGCTCATTCATAAAGTCAGGAATGATGGGATACAGGGAGATTTGGCTATTTGGATTCAGAATTGGCTGGCTGACAGGAGGCAGAAAGTGTTTGTAGATGGAAAGTGTTCTGCCTGGAGGTCAGTGTTGAGTGGGGTCCTGCAGGGCTCTGTTCTTGGGCCTCTGCTCTTTGTAGTTTTTATAAATGACTTGGATGAGGAGGTTATGGGATGGGTTTGTAAATTTGCAGATGACAACTGTTGTTGATAGTATAGAGGACTACTGCAGGCTGCAGCGCGACACAGACAGAATGCAGAGTTGGGCTGAGAAATGGCAGATGGAGTTCAACCTGGATAACTGCAAAGTGATGTATTTGGAAGGTTGAACTCAAATGCTGAATATAGGATTAAAGACAAGATTCTTGGCAGTGTGGAGGAACAGAGGGATATGGGTGTGCAAGTACATAGATCCCTCAAAGTTGCCACCCAAGTGGATAGGGTTGATAAGAAAGCATACGATGTTTTGGGTTTCATTAACAGGGGAAATCGAGTTTAAGAGCCACGAGATTTTGCTGCAGCTCTATAAGTCCCTGGTGAGACCACACTTGGAATATTGTGTCCAGTTCTGACTGCCACATTTTGTGTGAACATTGACAGACCAAGTTTTAATTTATTATTTTCTAGTTATTTGAGCTTATATAAGTGGGGCCTGTGTTATTGGAGCAGTATACTATTAGAATCTT